>NC_079211.1:150237231-150342231 GCF_029633865.1 Lampris incognitus
CAGCAGATGCTGATGGTGCAAAGCACTAGAAAACCAGCGTGAGGAGAACGCTCCGATATCAGTACCGGGAATCTTCGGAAGGCTGTTTGCCTTTTGCAGCAGATGGCCACAACAGGGACAGATATGTCAACCGTGCAATACTCAGGTGTGTGTTTACACCGCATTAATGCTGTATTACACGGTGGCGCGGTGGTTAACGCCGTCACCTCACAGCAAGAAGGTCCTGGGTTCGAGCCCCGGGGTAGTCCAACCTTGGGGGTCGTCCCGGGTCGTCCTCTGTGTGGAGTTTGCATGTTCTCCCCGTGTCTGCGTGGGTTTCCTCCCACAGTCCAAAGACCTGTAGGTCAGGTGGACCAGCCGTACTGAATAGTCCCTAGGTGTGAATATGTGTGTGTGTGTGTGTGTGTGTGTGTGTGTGTGTGTGTGTGTGTGTGTGTGTGTGTGTGTGTGTGTGTGTGTGTGTGTGTTTGTGTGTGTGTGGACCCTGTGTGATGGCCTGACGGTCTGTCCAGGGTGTCTCCCCACCTGCCGCCCAATGGCTGCTGGGATAGGCTGCAGCATCCCTGCGACCCTGAGAGCAGGATGAGCGGTTGGGATGATGGATGGATGGATGGATGGATGGATGATGGATGGATGGATGGATGGATGGATGGATGGATGGATGGATGGATGGATGGATGGATGGATAGTACTGTATTTATGTTATGCACATATTTTTACATATTCCTTATTTTTCCATTTTTCTTATAATTGCACTTGTGCTTACTCCCTCTTCTAGAATGTGAGCAACTGCACCTTGACCCAGTTTCCCCTCCGGGATCAATAAAGTCTTTCTGATTCTGACTGTGTCGGTAGTTTCTCTTAGCAAAACCTGGACTAGTCCCTGAGTTTGACGTGGGTGTTCTGCAGAACGTCTTGTCGGGCAGTCATGCCGGTGTGAGTACTTGATCTACCGGATGTGCTCGGGGTCCTGCGGCTACAGATGACGTCACTACTTCACGCGTTATAATTGGGTAGGGGCTTGGGTAGGGGCTTGGGTAGGGGCTTGGGTAGGGGCTTGGGTAGGGGCTTGGGTAGGGGCTTGGGTAGGGGCTTGGGTAGGGGCTTGGGTAGGGGCTTGGGTAGGGGCTTGGGTAGGGGCAGCTCGGGCCTTCGGCCCTCGCACCTTTACTAACCAACTCTGTCAACGTGGATTGTAAAACACACACACAGCTAAACAACTCTAAAGCTAGCATTAAACAACGCTAGCTAGCAACATAATCCGTGACGTCATATGTAGTCGAAGGACCCCGAGTCGATGTTGTGCCCGAGCAGAAATGGAACCCACACCGGTGTGCCGATACGTCTAGTTACCTCTGAAATAACACATCTTGTTCACTGAGAGAACACTGGCGTGGAGGCCCGGGTTACCAGGCCCGCCGCCGGTACTGTTGGCCAGCAGGGTGCCGGTGTAAACTGTTGGGTGAAGGAGAAGGAGAGGAGCAAGGCATGTGCAGGGGCAGCAGGAGAGGAGGAAGGGTAGGAGTGTGGAGGAGGTGAGAGTCAGAACTTTGAATGTTGGCACCATGACTGGTAGAGGGAGAGAGCTGGCTGATATGATGGAGAGAAGAAAGGTAGGTATACTGTGTGTGCAGGAGGCCAGGTGGAAGGGGGGTAAGGCCAGGAGTATCAGAGGTGGGTTCAAACTCTTCTACCGTGCTGTGGATGGGAGGAGAAATGGGGTGGGGGTAATTCTGAAGGAGGAGTATGTCAAGAGTGTGCTGGAGGTGAAGAGAGTGTCAGACAGAGTGACGAGTATGAAGCTGGAAATTGAAGGTGTGTTGCTGAACGTTATCAGGACATATGCCCTGCAAGTTGGGTGTGAGAAGAGAATTCTGGAGTGAGTTGGATGAAGGGGTGGAGAGGGCACCCGAGGAGGAGAGAGGGGTGATTGGAGCGGACTTCAATGGGCATGTTGGTGAAGGGAACAGAGGTGATGAGGAGGTGATGGGAAGGTATGGAGTCAAGGAGAGGAATGTGGAAGGACGGGTGGTGGTGGATTTTGTGAAAAGGGTGGAGATGGCTGTGGTGAATACGTATTCCATGAAGAGGGAGGAAGACAGGGTGACGTACAAGAGTGGAGGAAGGTGCAGACAGGCGGACTATATGTTACGCAGGTGGTGCAATTTGAAAGAGATTGGAGACTGCAAGGTGCTGATGGGAGAACGTGGTGATCTTATGTAAAATGTGCGGCTCTGGTGGACTTGTCCATGTTTACGGTTGGTCATATGGTGCAAACAGCGCCTCTTGAAGGCCCCCCTAGCTAGACTGGAGAAACCCGGTTGACTTAACAAGGTGATGACCACCGTTGTGACACTGCTCACGCGTGGTTGTGGTTGTTAGGCGTAGTGACGCCGGCTAATGAAAAGACACCCTGGGTATGGTGAACTTGCTTCGTAGTATAGGTCTCTGGTATCAGCCCAGTATCCAGCATCGGTATTGGAATCGTTCAGTATCCAGTATCAGTACTGGTATCGCTCAGTATCAGTACTGGTATCGTTAAGTATCAGTATTGGTACCGTTCAGTATCAGTATTGGCACAGCTCAGTATCAGTATCGGTATCGAGCAGTATCAGTATTGGTATCGTTCAGCACCAGTATAAATATTGGTATCGTTCAGCACCAGCATTGGTATCGGTCAGTATCGGTCAGTATCAGTATTGGTATCGGTCAGTATCAGTATTGGTATTGGGCAGCACCAGTATCGGTATCGTCCAGTATCAGTATAAATATCGTTCAGTACCAGTATCGGTATTGGTATCGGTCAGTATCAGCATTGGTATCGGTCAGTACCAGTATCGGTCAGTACCAGTATCGGCATCGTTCAGTATCAGCATTGGTATCGTTCAGTATCAGTATCGTTCAGTATCAGTATCAGTACTGGTATCGGTCAGTATCAGTATCGGTATCGTTCAGTACCAGTATCAGTACTGGTATCGGTGCATCCCTAATTTATTTAGTCTCTCTGGACCATGCAGTCCGGTTCCACCACACTACCAGTCATCTTTCCCATGGTTGGAGACACTCTCCAGTCTCCTTACACCACTGCTGAAATGTGTTGACCAGACAGGACGAACACTGGTGCAGCGGCAGACACGTTCCTGCTGGAACAGGAAATGGATCGATGCTGACGGTGACGTGTTCGTGACCATCCGCATGACTGGACAACAGGGTTTCCACACAGTGTGGTGTAGTCTGTGCTACATCAGACTGTCTGTCTTAGCTTTGGTCCCAGGATCCATGTCTACCAGGGTGGGAACTGTTTACTGCTGAGCTGACGGCACACCAGCCACAATGGCTGCTACACCTGGTGTGTAGTCCTGCTACACCTGGTTTGTAGTCCTGCTACACCTGGTGTGTAGTCCTGCTACACCTGGTTTGTAGTCCTGCTACACCTGGTGTGTAGTCCTGCTACACCTGGTTTGTAGTCCTGCTACACCTGGTGTGTAGTCCTGCTACACCTGGTTTGTAGTCCTGCTACACCTGGTTTGTCGTCCCAGGAAATCCAGACGGTCCTCCACCAAAACACGACCCCGTAGGTCGTTTGTACAAGCAGCTTATTACTATAGTTACGTTTTAAAGTTAAGCGACCTCTATCGGTCGTGCAAATAACGACAATCTGGTGTCTCGGGTGCCTCGTCTTCATATGACCTTTGACCTTCGTTAACAATCAAAATGCGACGAGCCAAGAGAGGGGGGCGTGGGCTGCACACCTCAGTGAACGTTTTAGCTCTGGTAAGTCCGACAGGTTCGTGTAGCGGTGTTGGGTTGGGTTGTGTTGGGTTGGGTTGGGTTGTGTTGGAAGCAGTCGTGCTGATGGTCTGCAGTCAGGGTCGTGTTAGAGGGTCGGGACGAACCACCCATGTGGTCGTATGGTTGGAGGGCTCGTTGAGAAAATCAGTGTCAATGGGTCTGTTTCTCTCTGCCTCCTACATCCAACCGTAACACAACGCTGTTGTACTGGATTACTGACAGTCGGTGCAACACAACCAGCACGTCATCGTCACCTTTCACACGGAAACGGTAACGTGTTACTGGAGTATTCAAGTCCCCAACCACCGCTTTAACTGCTGATGCCCCGGCACGCCGCCACCACGCTGCTCTCCGTCTGGGCTCTGCACCTCTGCAGAGTGCAAAGACCTTTTTCTTTTCTCTGCACAAAAACAACCTTTAAAAAACAGAAGGTGTGTGGAGTGCCTGCAGCAGCAGCATGCATCATGCATCAGAAGCCTGCAGCCTGCTGCATGCTGCATGCTTCTTTTTGCATGCTTCTGCTGCGTGCTGCATGCCTCTGCTGCGGGGCTTCTGCTGCATGCTGCTGCTGCATGCTGTATGCTGCTGCGGGCTTCTGCTGCGTGCTGCATGCTTCTGCTGCGGGGCTTCTGCTGCATGCTGCATGCTTCTGCTGCGGGGCTTCTGCTGCATGCTTCTGCTGCGGGGCTTCTGCTGCATGCTGCTGCTGCATGCTGTATGCTGCTGCGGGCTTCTGCTGCATGCTGCATGCTTCTGCTGCGGGGCTTCTGCTGCATGCTGCATGCTTCTGCTGCGGGGCTTCTGCTGCATGCTGCTGCTACATGCTGCATGCTTCTGCTGCGGGGCTGCTGCTGCTGCATGCTGCTGCATGCTGCTGCATGCTGCAGGCTGACAGCCAGAAGCTGCTGAAGGCGGCCGAGACTAAGCGGCCTACATAGAAAGAGAATCGGGAGGCTTTAGGAGCGTCAGCGTCCTACTGGAGTGTGGCCTTCCCTTGTTGTGTTGAGCTCCTCACACAGAACCCGAACGGTGTCCTGGACAAAGCAGAGGAGTCCGTCGCGCCCTCCGAGTCCACGCTGTGGTTCTTCTTCCGCCACTGACGTTCAACAAACGGACGCTCAAGACGTCTGACATCACTTCCTTTTTGCTATTAGTGCACGAGACTCACCTGCCTCCATTTTGTTTGCGTCTGAAGTCTTACTAAAATCTATTCACCTTTTAGTGACCTCAAAACTTCCCAGAATGCAACTGACAACGTAGCGTCATCTACTTTACGCTGAAACTACCACGATGCGACGTGTTGCCTCGTCTCAGCACGATTCTCGCTGTCACGCACCGCGTGATGGGACGAGAAAGAGCCAAGAAACAACGAGTCAGTGGTGTCCGGGATCTCCACGAACTACTGACGAGTCAGTGGTAAACAACGCGTCAGTAGGGTGGTGTGGTGGAGCAGACTGTAAACCACATCAAGCTGATCTGGATCACCGAAACGCTGGCAAATGTTGTCCCGGGGGACGAGTCCTGCATGCGGAGCAGAACCGCCAGAACCTCACCGGCTCGTCAGGTTACAACGCACAAGCTGTGTGTGTTTCAGTCATTTCACCCGCATGTGCACCATCACCCGCATGTGCACCATCACCTGCAACTGCACCATCACCCGCATGTGCACCATCACCTGGTTTGCACCATCACCTGCATGTGCACCATCACCTGCATGTGCATCATCACCTGGTTTGCACCATCACCCGCATGTACACCATCACCCGCATGTGCACCATCACCTGGTTTGCACCATCACCTGCATGTGCGCCATCACCTGCATGTGCATCATCACCCGCATGTGCACCATCCCCTGCAACTGCACCATCACCTGCATGTGCACCATCACCCGCTTGTGCACCATCACCTGCATGTGCACCATCACCCGTATGTGCACCATTCCCTGCATGCGCACCATCACCTGGTTTGCACCATCACCTGCATGCGCACCATCACCTGGTTTGCACCATCACCTGCGTGTGCACCATCAGCTGGTTTGCACCATCACCTGGTTTGCACCATCACCTGCGTGTGCACCATCACCTGGTTTGCACCATCACCTACATGTGCACCATCAGCTGGTTTGCGGATGACGATCTGCATCTTTGATGCAATCAGAAGCTTCAGTGCGCTGGTTGTGCTGCCGCAGCGCCTTAAAACACCACACGTTTCTAATGCATAATGTATGTCATCACTACACCTGCCAGGAGACACACACACACACACACACACACACACACACACACACACACACACACACACACACACACACACACAATGATTGACTGTATCCACAGTGGCACCACCCACCAGGTGGATGTAAATGTTTACAGGCAGGTTGAAAATTCTTTTGCAGAACATTTCAACCCTGCGTGTTGCTGACATGGACTGAGACGACCTCTCCCGGCTCCCCGGGGTGGACCCGGCGGGTGTGTGTGTGTGTGTGTGGGGGGGGAATCGGTGGGGGGGGGGTCATGGGGGGGGGGTCGTCGCCAGCTGAGCGTCTGTGAAGCGTTGGTGGTGGTGGTGGTACAGATCCAGCAGGAGGAGCCCGGAGCGGAGCTGATGAGGGAAATCAGCCGCGTTTCCCTCCTAAGGCGGGAAGCCACGCGGGCTGCACGGTCTGATGAGGTGGCGCCCCCCCGTGGACGATCCAATTCCCAACCTCCGCCTCTTGGCACGTCTGGATCCGCGGGTATTGACGTTCGGGAAACTCGGCCTGCACACGCGCGCTGCGAGGCGTGCTCTCCGCCGCCGCCGGTTCAATTCCCGGCGGACCGGCCCTCCGCCTCGTGTGTGCTGTTCCCCCGGAGGGATCCATTACGCGGCCGCTGCGCCTCCCCCCGCCTCGCTGCCGGACACGCCGGGGGCCGCATAGGCCGCATTACCAACCCGCCACTCCATTTGCTGCACATTTGGGGGGTTCGGGGGGTCGCCCCCGTCCGCGCGCTCTGGTCGTCAGACCCGTCCGAGCCTCTTATTGACACCTCCTGTCGCCGGGCACGTCGGGGCAATTTTACAGCCCCTCATGAAAGGGAGTGTGTGTGTTTGTCTCCCCCCCTCCCCCTCCCCCTCCCCCCTCCGGGCTGAAGGGACCTTACATCCCTGGCTGAGGTCTGGTAAAAACCCTCTCCGGAGCGCGTGTCGTCCGTCCTCCGGTCCCCCGGGACGCACAACCGTCCCGGGGGAGAGAGCCTCCTCTGCTGCTCCCCCCCCCCGAGCCTTCTCCTCCCTGCTACAGGCCTTATCCAGGGAGTTGCTCCTCATCCGATGTGAGGGAGTGAGGAGGCCCCGAGGCTCCTCTGTGGCTCCTCTGTGGTGTTGTGCTGCACAGACAAAGCTGGCCGACCTGACTGGACTCTGTAGGAACAGGTTCCACACAAAGCCCGGTTCACTTCTATACACACCACCGTGTCTCCACGAGGGGTTGAAATTGAACGTTGGGGGGGTCTTGAGGGGGTCTTGGTGGGGGGTCTTGAGGGGGGTCTTGGGGGGGGTCTTGGGGGGGATCAGAGGAAGTTTTGAATATTGCAGAGCAGTAAACAACATGACAGGTACAGTACTTTCTAATCCACAAACCGGATTACCTTCTGCATCCTTACGCCAGTGTATGGTGTGTGTGTGTGTGTGTGTGTGTGTGTGTGTGTGTGTGTGTGTGTGTGTGTGTGTGTGTGTGTGTGTGTGTGTGTTCTAGGAAAACGAGACAGCCTGCATCAGTGTGTTCATTCTGATACCTGTGTGATAAAAACAACCTGCTATCTCACAGGACTGTGTTCTACTGCTACTTCCAGCTGCTCCCGTTAGGGGGCGCCACAGCGGATCATCCGTTTCCATCTCTTCCTGTCCTCTGCGTCTTCCTCTGTCACACCAGCCACCTGCATGTCCTCCCTCACCACATCCATAAACCTCCTCTTTGGCCTTCCTCTTCTCCTCTTCCCTGGCAGCTCCATATTCAGCATCCTTCTCCCAGTATACCCAGCATCTCTCCTCCACACATGTCCACACCATCTCCATCTTGTCTCTCTTGCTTTGTCTCCAAACTGTCCAACCTGAGCTGTCCCTCTAATATACTCCTTCCTCATCCTGTCCTTCTTCATCACTCCCAGTGAAAATCTAAAGATTCAATTCAATTCAATTTATTGTCATTAAAAACAATGTGCAGGCACATGTTAAACATGAAATGAGGGCTGTGGCTTCACCAAACACTGCAGACAGACACAGACAAACACAGCACACACAGTATAACATATACACAAACACAGCAAACACAGTATAAGATAAGATACACACACGAAGACCAAAGCTAAAAATAAGTTAAAAGAGAGCTGGAGTACAGAATATTTAAGAATATCTACAGACATTCAGTAGGTAGCCAGGTTCAGGTGGGTAACAGCTTGTGGAAAGAAGCTGTTTTTGAGCCTGGTAGTGGGGGCTCTGAGGCTCCTGTAGCGCCTCCCAGAGTGCAGGGGGGAGAACAGTCCATGGTTAGGGTGGGTGGGATCTCTGCTGATGCTCAGACCCCTTCGAAGGCAGCGTTTGTGATAAATGTCTTTTATGGCTGGGAGCTGGGTACCGGTGATATGCTGGGCCACCTTGACGACCCGCTGCAGAGCTTTCTGGTCTACTGAGGTACAGTTGCCGTACCACACTGAGATGCAGATGGTCAGGATGCTCTCTATGGTGCAGTGGTAGAAGTTGGTGAGAATTTTGGGGGGTAGACGGGCGCTCCTCAGCCTCCTCAGGAAATAGAGGCGTTGTTGGGCCTTTTTCACAAGGGCCTGGGTGTTGAATGTCCAGGAAAGGTCCTCGCTGATGTGGACTCCAAGGAATTTAAAGCTGGAAACACGCTCCACTTCCACCCCATTGATGTGTATGGAGGAGTGGCTGCAGCTTCTAGACCTCCTGAAGTCCACAACAGCTCCTTCATCTTCTGCACATTAAGGGCAAGATTGTTGGTAGTACACCATGATGTGAGGTGCTGAATCTCGTCCCTGTAGGCCATCTCGTCATTGTCGGTGATACGGCCGATGACTGTGGTGTCATCTGCAAACTTAACTATAACATTTGAAGGGTGAGTGGGCAGGCAGTCGTGGGTAAAGAGGGAGAAAAGGAGGGGGCTCAGAACACAGCCTTGAGGGGCACCTGTGCTGAGGGTCAGGGTGGAGGAGGTGTGGTCACCTAACCTAACAGACTGAGGTCTGTTGGTCAGGAAGTCCAGGGTCCAGTTACAGAGGGAGGGGTTGAGGCCAAGGGAGAGGAGTTCGGTGGTTGGTTAAAGTCATCGATGGCTAGTTTGTGGCCTCCCCATGGCAGAAGGGGGAGTAGCTTGCACCTGCAGATGGGGGGGCTGCTCCCTTTGTCTGGCGTCAGCAGAAAACCACATTCCATCCTGATATGCAAGTTTTTTGTCTGACCCAGTAAAAAAAATCATGTATCTAATGCTCTGTGCTCATACTGACGTGGGGGCCCGACGCCTGAGGACTGGACTCACCCACCGCTGTGATCCAAAGAAGAAAAAACAAGGCGGTGAACTACGATCTGTCTTTCTGGTAAGATCTTTCTTTTACAGAAAATTGAGAAATTGAGAAAGACAGAGTGCACAAGATTCTTACGTTGTGTTCAGCTTTGTATAAGTGACAGAGTTACTCAGGCTGGTAGACCTGATGGTCAGGGCTGATGGTCAGGGCTGATGGTCATGGCTGTGGTCAGGACTAATGGTCATGGCTAATGGTCATGGCTAATGATCAGGGCTGATGGTCAGGTGATCAGGGCTGATGATCAGGGCTGATGGTCAGGTGATCAGGGCTGATGATCAGGACTGATGATCAGGGCTGATGATCAGGACTGATGATCAGGGCTGATGATCAGGACTGATGATCAGGGCTGATGATCAGGACTGATGATCAGGACTGATGATCAGGGCTGATGGTCAGGGCTGATGGTCTGGTGATCAGGACTGATGGTCAGGACTGATGATCAGGGCTGAATCACCGGTAGAGAATTAAGATTACTGGGGCAGGTAGACGCTGATTAATTAATCGTTATCAGGGCAGATCACCGCTCGTGAATCTGTGAGGAGAAAAAAAGTGAGGAATAATAAGGTGAGGATTAACAAGCAGAAGTGAAAAGGGAAAAAAAGAGAGACTCCTCACCAAGCAGGAGTGTTGGGGGGGGGGGGAGACTGAATGGGTACCAGACAGTCAGAAGATGAGGCATCGACCCAGCCAAGCCCACCACCACCCGCTCATCCAAATGATATTTTTATGAAAAGGAATTACGGTGAAAGATCGGTGAGCCGAGCTCAGATGTGGGTAGAATGTGGATTCCCAGAAAAGGATCATTCAGTTTAAATCAAATACGGCTGTTAAGGGAAAGATGAGATGAAAAGGGGGAAGCAGCCACTGTCTCTGCACCAAGGATGCACCAACAGCAGCAGCAGCAGCAGCAGCAGCAGGGTCGGTTGTAAGTTGTGTGCGAAAACATGAGTAGAACGTGACGTCTCACTAGAAACACGTTACATGTGTTTGTCTCGGTACACAGGTTACAGCAGAACCTGTATGAGCCTGGATTCTTCCAGTACACGGTCACTACCCAAAGCTCATGACCACAGGTGAGGGTTGGAACAAAGACTGACTGGTACACTGAGAACTTTGCCTTCTGGCTCAGCTCCCTCTTCACCACAACGGTCCGGTACAACATCCGCATTACTGCTGATGCTGCACCAATCCACCTGTCAATCTCCCGCTCCATCCTCTCCTCACTCGTGAACAAGACCCCGAGATACTTGAACTCCTTCACTTGAGGCAACAACTCATCCCCAACCCGGAGGGACCAATCCACCATATTCCGGTAGAGAACCATGGCCTCAGACGTGGAGGTGCTGACTCTCATCCCGGCCATTTCACACTCAGCTGCAAACCGCCCCAGTGTGCTGGAGGTCACGTTCTGATGAAGCCAACAAAACCACATCATCTGCGAAGAGCAGAGATGCAGTTCTGAGGTTCCTAAAACGGACACACTCCTCATCTTGGCTGCTCCTTGAGATCCTGTCCTTGAATATCACAAATAAAGAATTGGAGACAAGGGACAACCTTGGCGGTTATACAAGTTATATGTTCCATAGTATATATTATATATTATAGTATGTATTATATTATGTATTATAGTATGTATTATATTATATATTATAGTATGTATTATATAGTATGTATTATATTATACATTACAGTATGTATTATATAGTATATATTATATTATATTATAGTATGTATTATATAGTATATATTATATTATATATTATAGTATGTATTATATTATACATTATAGTATGTATTATATAGTATGTATTATATTATATATTATAGTATGTATTATATAGTATATATTATATTATATATTATAGTATGTATTATATAGTATATATTATATTATATATTATAGTATGTATTATAGTATACATTATAGTATGTATTATATTGTGGAGGATGAAAGAAAGGAGACGAGACCACTTCTCCTTTTGACCACACTGCCGTGGGGTCGTTTATTTCCTCCAACTAAAACTAAGCCAGTAGTTCATTCTGCTAAACCTCAGCCTCGTGTCTACCCACAATGCCCTTTGCTAACCCCCGCCCACTGTCTTAAAGGGACCGTCTCTGGCCCGCATGGTGAATATGTAACCTGCAAGTAGGTCACTACACACGCCCCCCCAGAATTCACCATGACAACAAGAAAAAAAAATCAACGTGGTGGGGGATGAATAATGCTGCCAAAACGGCTCCTCTTGACGGGTGTAGGGGCAGGGGGGCGTCCACACCGAGGGGGCTGGGACAGTTAAACCGGCCTGTCCAAGTCCAGGTGAGCCGGCTTGAGGCAGTCCACCGAAACCCACTTCTGCTTACCACCGACATCCACAACAAAGTTCTTAGCCCCTGCTGCCAAGACATGGAAGGGACCATCGTAGGGGGGCCGTAGGGGGGTACGGTGGGCTTCATGCCGGATGAAGACGTACCCAGCCGACTGCAGGTCGTTGGGGATGTAAGACTGAGGGAGGCCGTGCCGCGAAGTTGGGACTGGAGTGAAAACGCCGGCAGCATCCTGGAATGCAGCCCGTTGGTGGGCAGCAGACCAGGGTGCCGCGCCGTCGGCGAGAAATTCCCCCGGGACCCGCAGTGGCTGGCCGTAAACCAGCTCGGCTGGAGGTCTTCCTTAGGGGCGGTCCGCAGGCCAAGCATGACCCATGGGAGCCGGTCGACCCAGCTACTGTCTGTGAGGCTGACTCGAAGAGCGGCCTTCATAGAACGATGAAACCGCTCACATAAACCGTTGCCCTGCGGGTTGTACGCCGTGGTGCAGTGCAGCTTCACTCCGAGGCTTTCAGCGACTGCAGTCCAGAGCTCGGATGTGAACCCAGGACCCGATGAACGCCCGGGCCACCTCAGCAAGCGTGGTGGTTGACAACGGAATAGCCTCTGGCCACCTAGTGGTCCTGTCCACCATGGTAAGGAGATGAGTGAAACCACGGGAGGAGGGAAGGGGTCCTACTAGGTCGAAACGCCTCCTAGGTACTGGGAACAGCACCAGGGGTGCCTTGGTGTGGCGGTGAACCTTGGAGCGCTGACACGCCACGCAGGTGCCCGCCCAGTCCTTGACGTCCTTCCTGAGGCCATGCCACATGAACTTGGCCCCCACCAACTTCGTTGACACCTTCTCGCCTGGGTGTGAAAGGC
This sequence comes from Lampris incognitus, assembly GCF_029633865.1. Taxonomy (NCBI): domain Eukaryota; kingdom Metazoa; phylum Chordata; class Actinopteri; order Lampriformes; family Lampridae; genus Lampris; species Lampris incognitus. Next base: position 150,249,789 of record NC_079211.1, read on the forward strand.
CATGGATGGCATCAAAAACCCGTCGCCGCCAGCCCGTGGGCACCATAGGCTGGGGCTGACCCGTGGAGATGGCACAGAGAAGGGTGGCCCCGGCGTTGTCGAACACCACATCCTTCAACTGCAGCCCGGTATCAGCAATCCGGCAGGACTGCACTTCTGTGTCAGCAGCCTGGTCTGCAGCCACGGCTGTGTAGTCGAGTCCCAAGTGGACGGCCCCCAACATCGCCCGGGACAGGCAGTTGGCGACGAAGTTGTCCTTGCCGGCGACGTGCCGGATGTCAGTGGTGAACTCGGAGATGTAAGAGAGCTGGCGCTGTTGGCGCCCAGACCACGGCTCGGTGGCTGTGGCCATGGCGAATGTCAGCGGCTTGTGGTCCACAAACACAGAGAACCAGCGGCCTTCCAGCAGGAACCGGAAGCGGTGGATGGTGAGAAACAGGCCAAGAAGCTCGCGGTCGAAGTGACTGTATTTCCTCTCACTGCTGCGTAGCTGTGGCTGCCAGGCTCCGCCCACCCACTGCTCACCCACTGCCCCCACGGCGTAATCTGAGGCATGAGACTGCATGGACTAGCAGTTAGCTTAGCTTGCCCCGCTCTCCCAGCCGATCCAGTGCCAGCTCTCCCAGCCATCAAATGGAGACAAAACTTAGATGTGGACAAAGACGCTTCATGGGCGGTACTGGTACCTTTATGATACATTATGTCAATTTAAAACGGATTTATGCATTATAGATATGTCATCATTAGCCTGTTCATCTGTCAAATGTCATAATGCATCATAGCCAACTTGTTTTGCTAAAGTCTTGTGGAGATGCATACTGAGCCTTCAGGGCTATGTCACAGTCTTCAGCCGTGGCCTTCAGTCATTGTAATACACATTATAGGAAAGTATGGGCGTTATAGATGCAGTAGAGGCTTATAGGGCGTCATAGATGCTAGCTTCATAGAAAGTGTCACCGAAGATTCCATAGTTTTATGTTTGCTTAGTTTTTAACTAACCATTCATATCCACCACTCGTACTATTTTTATTAGAGTTATCAGTTTCCTTCTGTTTTGGCTTGGTGTTGGTCGTTGTTGCAGGAGTTATAGAGCATTTTGCAACATTTCGGTAGCGACGCTGCAGCAGCGCTGTTCTGCAGATCCCATCATTACTAGTATGGTGTATGTGTGTCTCTGCATGGCCGAGTGTTTGTGTATTAACATTTATTGCCATGTGTGGGCACACACACACATGCACACACGCACACACACACACGCACACACGCACACACACACACGCGCACACATACACATGCACACAAGTGTGTGAATGTGATTGGGTGTACATGGTTTTCCGATCCTCCCCAGCGTGACACCTGAAGTGTGAAGCCCGGCTCGGAAGTGTGATCCCGGCTCGGAAGTGGAGCTGCGACGCTGATGAGACGGGGGGGTTTACTGAGATGACTTGTGTGATGCAGCCACAGCTTATTAATTGGACAGGTGTCCCCCACTTTTAGCTTGACAGGGTCCTCTCAGAGGTTAGAAACCGCTTCAGGTGCCGGCCGTATAAGCTGCATGATTCACCTGCGCTGCAACTGGGTCGCCATTAAATCCCCCCAGTGGTCCCCTTTCTCTTCACAACATCCGCCTCTCAATTTACCTTCATCCTATTGTGCCAACCCCCCCCCCCCCCAGGACACCCTGTGTGTGTGTGTGTGTGTGTGTGTGTGTGTGTGTGTGTGTGTGTGTGTGTGTGTGTGTGTGTGTGTGAAACTACCTATGTTGTGGGGACATTTTATGGGTCTCGTCTCCATGAGGAAAAGAGTCCTCATGGGTCCCCATGAGGATCCATCAGGCCAGTTGGGTCTGTAGGGTTAGGGTAAGGGTAAGGTTAGGGCAAGGGGTAAAGTTAGAATCACGATTAGGATAAGGTTAGGGTAAGGGGTAAGCTTAAACATGTAGTTATGATGGTTAAGTTTAGGGTAAGGGTTAGGGTCAAGGTTAGGGTAAGGGTTAAGGTTAGAATCATGACTAGGGTAAGGGTTAGGGTAAGGGTTAAGGTCAAGTTAGGGTAAGGGTTAGGGTAAGGGTTAAGGTTAGAATCACGATTAGGATAAGGTTAGGGTAAGGGGTAAGCTTAAACATGTAGTTATGATGGTTAAGTTTAGGGTAAGGGTTAGGGTTAGGGTCAAGGTTAGAATCATGACTAGGGTAAGGGTTAGGGTAAGGGTTAAGGTTAGAATCATGCCTAGGGTAAGGGTTAGGGTAAGGGTTAAGGTTAGAATCATGACTAGGGTAAGGGTTAGGGTAAGGGTTAAGGTTAGAATCATGCCTAGGGTAAGGGTTAGGGTAAGGGTTAAGGTTAGAATCATGACTAGGGTAAGGGTTAGGGTAAGGGTTAAGGTTAGAATCATGACTAGGGTAAGGGTTAGGGTAAGGGTTAAGGTTAGAATCATGACTAGGGTAAGGGTTAGGGTAAGGGTTAAGGTTAGAATCATGCCTAGGGTAAGGGTTAGGGTAAGGGTTAAGGTTAGAATCATGACTAGGGTAAGGGTTAGGGTAAGGGGTAAGCTTAGACATGTAGTTATGATGGTTAAGTTTAGGGTAAGGGTTAGGGTTAGGGTCAGGGTTAGGGTAAGGGTTAAGGTTAGAATCATGACTAGGGTAAGAGTAAGGGTTGAGGGTTAGGGAATGAATGCAGTCAATGAGGGGTCCCCACAAGTATAGAGAAACAAACCTGTGTGCTTTTTCTCCTCAATTGTACCCAGTCAATTACCCCACTCTTCCGAGCCGTCCCGGTCTCTGCTCCACCCCCTCTGACGATCCGGGGAGGGCTGCAGACTACCACATGCCTCCTCCCATACATGTGGAGTCACCAGCCGCTTCTTTTCACCTGACAGTGAGGAGTTTCACCAGGGGGACGTAGCACGTGGGAGAGTCACGCTGTTCCCCCTCCCCCCTGAACAGGCCCCTTGACCGACCAGAGGAGGCGCTAGTGCAGCAACCAGGACACATACCCACATCCGGCTTCCCACTCACAGACACAGCCAATTGTGTCTGTAGGGACACCCGACCAAGCCGGAGGTAACACGGGGATTTGAACCGGCGATCCCTGTATTGGTAGACAACAGAATAGACTGCCATGCAGATTTGTAAAAACCAGGTCCAGAAAGTAAATGTCCAACCCCAATCAAACCCCAGCTACTGAATATCAAACCCCAACTACTGAATATCAAACCTCAGCTATTGAATATCAAACCCCAACTACTGAATATCAAACCCCAACTACTGAATATCAAACCCCAGCTACTGAATATCCAACCTCAACTACTGAATATCAAACCCCAACTACTGAATATCAAACCCCAACTACTGAATATCAAACCCCAGCTATTGAATATCAAACCCCAACTACTGAATATCAAACCCCAACTACTGAATATCAAACCCCAGCTATTGAATATCAAACCCCAACTACTGAATATCAAACCCCAATTACTGAATATCCAACCCCAACTACTGAATCTCAAACCCCAACTACTGAATATCAAACTCCAAATACTGAATATCAAACCCCAACTACTGAATATCAAACCCCAACTACTGAATATCAAACTCCAACTACTGAATATCAAACCCCAACTACTGAATATCAAACCCCAACTACTGAATATCAAACCTCAACTACTGAATATCAAACCTCAACTACTGAATATCAAACCCCAACTACTGAATCTCAAACCCCAACTACTGAATATCAAACCCCAGCTACTGAATATCAAACCCCAGCTACTGAATATCCAACCTCAACTACTGAATATCAAACCTCAACTACTGAATCTCAAACCCCAACTACTGAATCTCAAACCCCAACTACTGAATATCAAACCCCAACTACTGAATATCAAACCCCAGCTACTGAATATCAAACCCCAACTACTGAATCTCAAACCCCAACTACTGAATCTCAAACCCCAACTACTGAATATCAAACCCCAACTACTGAATCTCAAACCCCAACTACTGAATATCAAACCCCAACTACTGAATATCAAACCCCAACTACTGAATCTCAAACCTCAACTACTGAATATCAAACCCCAACTACTGAATATCAAACCCCAGCTACTGAATATCAAACCCCAACTACTGAATCTCAAACCCCAACTACTGAATATCAAACCCCAACTACTGAATCTCAAACCCCAACTACTGAATATCAAACCCCAACTACTGAATCTCAAACCCCAACTACTGAATCTCAAACCCCAACTACTGAATATCAAACCCCAACAACTGAATATCAAACCCCAGCTACTGAATATCAAACCCCAACTACTGAATATCAAACCCCAACTACTGAATATCAAACCCCAACTACTGAATATCAAACCCCAACTACTGAGTCTGGGTGGTTTTTTGGTATAGCTGACAAGAAAGAGGTACAGTGAAGGACCTTGTTGATTAGAGGACACATCTTTAACCCCAAATCCATTGTTGGAGTTATTTTCCCCCCCTCCCTTGTTCTCTTCAATTGTACCCTACCAATTACCCCACTCTTCCGAGCCGTCCCCGTCGCAGTTCCACCCCCTCTGCTGATCCTGGGTGGGCTGCAGACTACCACATGCCTCCTCCCATACATGTGGAGTCACCAGCCGCTTCTTTTCACCTGACAGTGAGGAGTTTCACCAGGGGGACATAGTGTGTGGGAGAATCACATTATTTCCCCCCAGTTCCCCCTCCCCCTCTGAACAGGCGCCCCGACCGATCAGAGCAGGCGTGAGTACAGTGACCAGGACATACCCACATCTGGCTTCCTACCCACAGACACGGCCAGTTGTGTCTGTAGGGACGCCCGACCAAGCCAGAGGTAACACGGAGATTTGAACTGATGATCCCCGTGTCGGAATAGACCGCTACGCCACCCGGATGCTCTTTCCCCTTCTTATGGCCTTCCATCCACACTAAGCCATAATTGGGGCTTTTTTCTAAAACACTGATGTGGGAGGATCATGCTATTCCCCCCCAGTTCCACCCCATACAGGTGCCCCGACCAACCAGAGGAGTCGCTATTGCAGCGATCAGGACACATACCCACATGCGGCTTCCCACTTGCAGACACGGCCAATTGTGTCTCTAGGGACGCCCGACCAAGCCAGAGCTAACACGGGGATTCGAACCACAGATCCCTATGTTGGTAGGCAACAGAATAGACTGCTATGCTACCCGGATGCTACGTGGACTGTAAGTTAAGGGAACGGACAAAATACCAGGACCACTTAGCTCTCAATACCAAGTGCCTGACATGAGGGACGAGGGCCTTCTGAGATGGCTGCCTCTCCTTGCCCTCAGAAAAGCTTCGGTGGTCTTTGTACAGCTGCCATACGGTCTTTGCTGCGGTGTGCAGTCCTTTAACTAAAGTAGTCTGGTCTCTGTACCTGCCTTTGCAGCTCTGATGAAGGCCCATCAGAGCTGAAGTCCTTCTCCATGTGCTGTTTGTTTGTCCTGACTCCTGAAGGGACTTTTAGAGTGACTGAAATCTTGCTCTCAAAGAGGTTTTTTGGGGGGGGGGTTTGTATTGACAGCCACAGTAAAGGAGTAGTGTGGATTTTTTTGAAGCCCTTGGCTGTTTTAAACTCCCTGTTTTTATCGTAGCTAATTATGAAGTGGTAATTTTAAAACTTTACAGCTCTTTTTAGGATCAGTTACAGTCGTTTCCTGGCTATTCTACCTCCAACACAGCCTACAAGAGTTTACCAGCAGAGGTCTGTGGCACAACAGAGCAGATATACTTTATTGTATTTCATTTAATTTAATGTATCAATACTTTATTTACTTTAATAAAATTAAGATATCATTTATTGATTTTGTCTTCGTTTGACGGCTGGGAGAGCTGGCGCTGGATCGGCTGGGAGAGCCTGGTCTGCTGCACCCGCTGGGCCCAGGGACCACGGCCCTGCCCGGAGCTGTGCCTGAAGAGGAAACTCTGAGGGCGGTCTGACAGGACGTGGAAGTGGGGCAGGCTAAGCTAACTGCTAGCCCATGCAGACCGGCGGTTCCAACAGTCATCCTGGCTGGCGTCCCTTCTCCTGGACAGGGATTTTTTTTTCTGTTTAGCTTGGATATGTGTGTTAGTGTGGGTATGTGTGTTAGTGTGGATATGTGTGTTAGTGTGGGTATGTGTGTTAGTGTGGGTATGTGTGTTAGTGTGGGTATGTGTGTTAGTGTGGATATATGTGTTAGTGTGGGTATGTGTGTTAGTGTGGATATATGTGTGTTAGTGTGGATATATGTGTGTTAGTGTGGGTATGTGTGTTAGTGTGGCTATGTGTGTTAGTGTGGATATATGTGTGTTAGTTTGGACATGTGTGTTAGTGTGGCTATGTGTGTGTTAGTTTGGACATGTGTGTTGTTCAGTTTTTGGATGTGTGTTTGTCTTTGTGTTGCACCGCTGTGTGCTGGGGGAAACCATGTCCTGGTTTATTCCATGTGCCTAAGTGCATGGAATAAAGTGGTCCTGATTGCTGACGAATCCCTGTGGGGAAATTCGTCCTCATTTAAGCCCACCTGGCCGTGTAGCTAGCACCAGTGGGCAACACGATCAGCCAAGCCAGATTTATTCCACAAGACCTTGTTAACTAACGTGTTCTTCTCAGGGGGCTTCCCTGAAAACCCAGCAAACACACACACTTTCACACAACAGACACCCACAAAAAAAACCCACAACAGACAACAAAAAAAAAAAATCAGTGACAACTCGGAAGTATGGGATCAGAGCTTGTGTGTGTGTGTGTGTGTGTGTGTGTGTGTGTGTGTGTGTGTGTGTGTGTGTGTGTGTGTGTGTGTGTGTGTGTGTGTGTGTGTGTGTGTGTGTGTGTGTGTGTGCGTGCCCATGCATGACTGTGAATGGACAAAGATAGACCCGGGATTTGCAATGCTGATGATCTCACACAGCTGCCAGGACCCGGAGCTGAAGAGCCACCCGGTGGTGCCGGTGCATCGCTCCATCAGCCGACACCGACAGCTGTGTCATCTGGGCCGACAGTTGTGTCACCCAGTGTAGGCCGAATTAGATCATGATGTCTGTGCCACTAAGGGTTCAAACTTGGGCCTTCACATACAGATAGCTATCCACGGGGGAGGGGGGGGGCATTCATTATGCATTTAGTCAGTTTTCCTCTGCTAGCACTGTCTCAGTCCGGGGGGGGGGGGGGGTTGAGATGAGACAGACAAACGGTAAGGGGCTGTTCCACCAGCGGCAAAGTGGCTAAGAAGTGCCAACCTCACCTCACCTAGGTCGTCCATCAGGACGCGCCTTTCATAGGGTTTCAGTTGCGCATGTTCATTTAAAGCAGGGGGCGCTACCCCACATGCAGTTCTCTGGTTCTCCACTAGCTGGAGATTTTGTGCCTTTCCATCGTGGAGATGCATTGATCATCTGCAAAGCCACGATGTCCCACGCTCCATAACATCAGCCTATGGATGAATGCAGCTAGGACTGCTGCTGCCCACAGGAGTAGCAGGATTTATCATCCAGGTTTACTCCTCTAGACCCGCCGTGTTCTGCTCTGCTGTCTCCTGACAACGTTACCAGGGTTACCGCAAGGAGGGTGTGGCTCTTCACCACTCACGGACGGTCATTCATCATGGAGAGGTTATATTTTGCACTTCACATGATGCTGGGGTGTATGGAGACCAGTCTAGGATGCCACGAAAGGCCATCTAGGAAAGGTACTACTCCTATACTTAACCCCTTCACCAGAAATGCCAAAAAGGTGAAGTAAACACTCTCCACAACACAGAGGGTCAGTCACACCGCAGCATCTGCTGCAGCAACGGCTTGCGTCTCCAGGCTGGTGTCGAGCAGAAGTCGCGAGCGCGTTATGCCCTCAACATGCAAGCTAACATGCTGGGCAGTGGGTCGGTAGGTGGATTTGCTCTGTGTGACACAAAATATGATATGGTATAAACACCACCGTGGTGCAGCCAAGGGAGTTGGTTTGTGGAATAACTGCTGAAAACATGTGGTACTTTATCTGAACCACAAAGACTCTGCAGACACAACATATGGAAGGGTTGTGGGATGGACCAGTGCCAGTTTTCTTCTGTGTCCAAATGGGTTGATTTGTTTGAAAATCTCAGCATCCTCAACTCTGCCACCTCCAGGAGGTGGAGCAGGAGGTGGCAGAGTTGAGGATTCTGAGATTTTCATTGGGAGTGATGAAGAAGGACAGGATTATATTAGAGGGACGGCTCAGGGTCCATTATTCCTAACCCTAACCCTAATCCTAACCCTAATCCTAATCCTATTCCTAATCCTAACCCTAATCCTAATCCTAACCTTGATCCTAACCCTAAGCCTAACCCTAATCCTAACCCTAAACCTAACCCAACCCTAACCCTAACCTTAATCCTAACCCTAATCCTAACCTTAATCCTAACCCTAACCCTAACCCTAATCCTAATCCTAACCTTAATCCTAACCCTAATCCTAACCCTAACCCTAATCCTAACCCTAAACCTAACCCTAATCCTAACTCTAACCCTAACCTTAATCCTAACCCTAATCCTAACCTTAACCCTAATCTTAATCCTAACCCTAACCCTAATCCTAACCCTACCCAAAACCTAATCCTAACCCTAATCCTAACCCTAACCCTAATTTTAATCCTAATCCTAACCCTAACCTGTCTGTTTTGAGTAAAGTAACACTGAAGTAAACAAATCAGCTGCAATCTGCTGGAGCTTCTCTGCCATCTAAGAGACAACAGTAAAAGCAGTGATCAATAAAAGAAAAAGTCAAACTGATAAATCCAAAGAACATTTTAATGACAGTTTTTGTTGGAAAATGGCAGATTGTCCTTCATCGCAGTTCTGTCGGCGCACGTGTTGCATCATTTCCTGTTCGTTTCTGACATACTACCTGTAAAAATGGTTTACCAAGAACATTATCTATTTTGTTTATTGTTATTTTACTACTTATTGATTAGTGTACATAGTAGATACTGGGTAGTATGGATTTGGGACAGCCTGTCTCTTTTTCCTCTGCCACCTGAGGAGGTGGAGGCGGGCTAACGGAGACATCATGGCTGGGCTGAGACCAGCGGTGCCGTTCCAGCCTACACGTGCCAGTGCAACACCAGTGCTCTGCCCTGCAGAACGTGCTGCGCTGTTGCTCTTTACAAGTGATGACGCAACATGATGGCGAGAGCTGAGGGATTTGGCATCTCTGTGACAGCATAAACACTAACGCTGTCTTAACATATAGAAACATCCATCCATCCATCCATCCATCACCCATCCATCATCCATCCATCCCCAACCGCTTATCCTGCTCTCAGGGTTGCGGGGATGCTGGAGCCTTTCCCAGGCCTGGTCCAAGGCCATCACACAGGGCACACACACACACACACACACTCACGCCTAGGGACAGCTTAGTAGGGCCGAGTCCCCTGGCCGGACACAGGTCTCGGTTCGGGTGTGGTGGTTTTGTTACTGGCTGTGAGACGTACCAGAGGGCCGGGGCACTTGCTCTTCAGTGCGTTGTAACGTACACGTGGAGCAGGCGCGCGGGAAGATGTTTTAAGTAGGGGGCGCCAACTAAAACCCAAAGTAGTGTAACGACCACGGGTGACTGGACTCGCTAGCCCTTGGCTAACGGGTCGGACCTTTAGCCGACTGGTTAGCGCAGTCGCCCGTGGTGCGGGAGACCCGGGTTCGCTACAGTGTCGTGGCGAGCTCCCGTGCCCCATACACCGCACGCCCCCGGGAGTGCTCCTTTATTCACACCGGCCAGAACGGACCAGAACTGACAGCAGCGTAACCCCCCCCCCCTGCCCCCCCATGTCCCAAACGACGACATCAGTCATGACATGCAGCCCCCCTTCCCCCACTATGTGTGTCACCGTAAAGCTGAACTTTTAATAACCTTTTGAGTTTCCCCATTTAACAACAGGCTTAACGAATCAACAAGCCGGTGTAAAGCCAGCCCGCGACCCGGCTTACTGCACCAACACCATATTGTGGTCCGATCCACTAAGAGGGTCTTTGTGCAGCTCAGACCGTCTTTTAAATGGACCGAAGCTGCACAGCATCCGCATCACGCACAGCTTTTTCTACCATACGCACAATAAGTGCTTTTCAACATCTGTTATCCGCCCCCAGGTCACATGGCGGCTATAATGCTTCGTAATGACAGACAGGATGTTGTGTTACTGTAAAGCCTCCTGGGGCACCTTTGTAATGTGTGATAATGGGCCGAGCAAATAAACCTGACTTGACCTGACAGTAGCGGGGCAATTGCCATAAACCTGCTTTCTTTTCATTGGACCGGTCGTTCCAATTTGTTCAGATTCATCCAAATTCAAACAGAGGCCCCACACGAAGTGGACCTTATCATACACAAGTACATGTATGTATGCAAGCCGTTAACCTACAATGGCTATGGATATACTATCAGAACCAGAACCATGTTTATTCGCCATGTAGGTTTGCACATACTGGCGTCCAGGTAGCGTGGTGGTCTATTCTGTTGCCTACCAACACGGGGATCGCCGGTTCGAATCCCCGTGTTACCTCCGGCTTGGTCGGGCGTCCCTGCGGACACAATTGGCCGTGTCTGCGGGTGGGAAACCGGACGTGGGTATATGTCTTGGTCGCTGCACTAGCCCCTCCTCTGGTCGGTCGGGGCGCTTGTTCGGGGGGGAGGGGGAACTGGGGGGGAATAGCATGATCCTCCCACGTGCTACGTCCCCCTGGTGAAACTCCTCACTGTCAGGTGAAAGGAAGCGGCTGGTGACTCCACATGTATGGGAGGAGACATGTGGTAGTCTGCAGCCCTCCCTGGATCAGCAGAGGGGGTGGAGCAGAAACCGGGACGACTCGGAATTGACCGTAATTGACCAACAACATGCAAACTCCACACAGAGGATGACCCGGGACGGCCCCCAAGGTTGGACTACCCAGGGCCTCGAACCCAGAACCTTCTCGCTGTGGGGCGACCGTGCTAACCACCGTGCTAACATAAGCAGTATGAGGTATAAAATACTGTACAATAACAGAAATGAAGTGGCTTAAAGTGACTCGTGGGTGAAAATATGCAAATATTGCACGTCAGTCTCGTCAGACTGAGGAGGGGTCTTGGCTCATTAGCGCCACAGCTTTTGGGAAGAAGCTGTGTTTCAGTCTCTCTGTGCGTGTGCGGGTGGATCTGAAGCCCCTGCCAGATGGGAGGTGCTGAGACAGATGGTGTCCCGGGTGTGTGATCCCTTTCATGATGTTCTCAGTCCTCCTCACACAGCGAGTGCGGTGAAGACGTTCTAGCGAAGGCAGCTCAGTGCCAACAATGTCCTCCGCTGTTTCCACCACACGCTGGAGGGCTTTACTGTCAGCTGTGGTGTAGCTGCTGTTCCAGGCTGCCGTGCAGTTTGTTAGGACGCTCTCGATGGAGCAGCATCTGTGAAAGTTGGCAAGCCCGCTGTTAACCTGCTCTGGCTACGGATATATGATCAGAATCAGGTGAGATTTTTTTCTCTTTTTTAACCACAACAGCCATTTAAACCACAATTCACAGGCACCACAAATATCCGAAAGCTCAGCACAACCCCGTACAACCCCGGTAGCTCGTATCACCGAGGTTAGGAGCTTTAAACAAGGACGGTGATACAAGCTACAACAGATTGTTTCACCCCGTACCTTTTTCCTTCTGAACGCTGAGCTCTCCCCACACGTCTGCTGTTACCACTTTCCCGTCTCCTCCCTGCCCCTACACCCCCTATTCCATCTTGCTGAGTGACCCTTAGCAGCCTCCCCCCTGTGCCGGAGGAGGCCCTGCTGGGCTCGGGGTCCAGCTGATCACCGTGAGCCGTCTGCAGGGATGCCGGGGTCGGAGGGTCCCCTCTCTCGCCCCCACTCCTGGAGGTTCCTCCGGTTCCTGGCTGCCTCGGTGAACATCTGGACCTGGCTCTCCTGGTACTCCTCCAGGCCTCTCCAGAGCTCTGCGCCCTCCCGCTCTCGCTTCAGCTCCTTCTGTTTCTCCACTTTGTAGGAGGCAGTGAGGTCATCGGAGAGTTTACCGTTCATCTCCATAAAGGTCTTGAGCACATTGTGGATCAGAGACACAATGGTCTGGTTCCAGTGCTCCTTGGGGACGCCATTAAAAAGAGAGACTGGACTGTACCTTTAATACTTGAGCAGTTGTTACCTTGCATACCTTGCATAGTGGACATGCCATCGGCATGTGTGTGTGTGTGTGTGTGTGTGTGTGTGTGTGTGTGTGTGTGTGTGTGTGTGTGTGTGTGTAAATTATGTAATTGTAAAGCACTTTGAGTGGCTGTTGCAGCTAGAAAAGCGCTGTATAGAACGCAAGGTGACTGATTGGTTGATGTTTATTGGTCATGTAGGTTCGCACATACGTGGAATTTGACTCCGGTTTCGTGGCTCTCTCGGTGTACTTAACATAGAATAGCAACACTGCAACACGACAATCTTCACATACACACACAAGGACTGACTTCTACGGGCGAACTAAGCGGCGATAAAGAGCAGCGGTGCAGAGAACATATCAGAGATGCTGCAACAGATGGCAGCAGCTTACTGACTTCCACGCCTGAGGTAGGTGGACATGACGGAGCGGGCGGGTTGGAGGACTTGTTGCTTCACCAAAAACGACCCCATAGGTCGTTTGTACGAGCAGCTTACTAATATAGTTACGTTTTAAAGTTGAGCGCCCTCTAGCGGTCGTGTAAATAACGACAACCCGGTGTCTCGGGTGCCTCGTCATCATATGACCTTTGACCTTCGTTACCGATCAAAATGCGACGTGCCAAGAGATGGGGGGGCGGCAATAAATATTTAAACTCTTGTAAACTGTTGGTTTCTTCACAAATCTTCCCAAGATGTATTTGTCTACTTTCACACCTTCACGCTGCATGAACAAGAATAAAGTCCCAAAGTCCTCAAACGAGGACTTCATAATTAGCAGCGTTGCAGGGTGGCAACAAACCACCTATGTGGTCGTATGGGTTGGAGGACTTGTTGACTAGTGTATATACAACATGCACAGTACAGCACATACCACATGCACAGTACAGTATATACAACATGTACAGTATATACAACATGCACAGTACAGTAGAAACAACATGCACAGTACAGTATATACAACATGTACAGCATATACAACATGCATAGTACAGTATATACAACATGCACAGTACAGTATATACAACATGTACAGTACAGTATATACATGTGCAGTACAGTATACACAACATGTACAGTACATTATATACAACATGTACAGTACAGTATATACAACATGTACAGTATATACAACATGGTTGGATTATTGACAGTGTTAAGTATTCATCTGAATGACAGCCTGTGGAAAGAAACTGTTTTTATATCTGGTTGTTTTGGGGTACAGTGCTCTGTAGCGCCTACCAGAGGGGAGGAGCTGGAACAGGTTGTGACCAGGGTGTGATGGGTCTGCAGTGATGTTGCCTGCCCGTTTCGTGAGTCTGCAGGTGTATAAGTCCTGAATGGAGGACAGGTTGGCAACAGTGATTTTCTCTGCAGACCTGGCTGTCCACAGTAGTCTGTCAGGACAGGACAGGACAGGACAGGACAGGACAGACAGTGATGGATGTGCAGAGGACAGACTGGGTTAAATTGATTCATTCCATCCATTATCTGAACCGCTTATCCTGCTCTCAGGGTCAAGGGGATGCTGGAGCCTATCCCAGCAGCCACTGGGCGGCAGGCGGGGAGACACCCTGGACAGGCTGCCAGGCCATCACGGGCACGCGCGCGCGCGCACTGACAATTTAGTACGGCCGAGTCACCTGACCTACATGTGTTTGAGTCACCTGCCCTGCATGTGTTTGAGTCACCTGACCGACATGTGTTTGAGTCACCTGCCCTACATGTGTTTGAGTCACCTGACCTACATGTGTTTGAGTCACCTGACCTACATGTGTTTGAGTCACCTGACCTACATGTGTTTGAGTCACCTGACCTGCCTGTGTTTGAGTCACCTGACCTACATGTGTTTGAGTCACCTGGCCTACAGGTGTTTTGACTGTGGGAGGAAACCGGAGCCCCGGAGAAAACCCACGCAGACACGGGGAGAACATGCAAACTCCACACAGAGGACGACCCGGGACCACCCCCAAGGTTGGACCACCCCGGGGCTCGAACCCACGACCTTCTTGCTGTGAGGCGACCGCGCTAACCACTGCGCCACTCGGGTTAACTTTATCAAATGTATAATGAACGATATGATCATGTATAATAGCAATTGATAATGAAATGTATACTGGAATGAAATGGAGCGTTGGGTTACTGGTGGCCATTACCGCCATTATCGCGGGCAAACTCGGCGTGGAAAGGCGGGGCAGTTCAGCGCGGGAGCCGTGACGTCACGCACAGGTAGCGCCGCAAATGGTGCGGACTTAAAGTCCATTGTGATCGTCCGCTACCTCAGAAATCACGCGGATAACGTCGCAAAAATCACGTTTCACTGTTTCCGACCTGTTCATTCATATCGTCTGCTCGCAGTTAAACTCTTCAAAAACAAACAAACAAACAAACAAACAAAACAGGTTTAGGGTTTGTGCCCCCTTTAAAACATCAGCTCCTCAGCGGCGTCGTTCAGCCGCGGGCCGTGACGTCACCGCATCAAATGGGCTCGCGCCGGCTGCGCTCCCGCACTTTCTCCCCGGCCGAGGGAGGTGGACGAGGAGCCATGGAGCCCCGCTTCCCCTCCTTACTCCTCGGCCCTTTTTAATGCGCTTTCTTTCTTTCTTTCTTCCTTTCGTCTTTCGTGTTTCGTCTCCATGTCTTCTCCGGAGGAAAGCGCGCGTTTTTCTTCACTCTTCTTCTCCCAGGTGCGCAGACGCACTTCCGCTTGGCGCCGGACTTAAGCCCCAGGTAGGAGCAGCTCGGCTCGTAACGGCTCTTTGCTGGGCTCGGCTAAGCAAGACTGATTAAAACTCAATTAAAACTTCATGAATTAATTAAAACTAACCATCTGATGCGCGGATTTGTTGATCACTTCAGACTAATGGCAGTGGCTTATCTGTATGTTATATCCTGCTCATTTACATGTTCGAGATGAATCACCATCATCATCATCATCATTTTCAGGGTGTGGTTGATCAAGTGTCAAAATTATAGCCTACGAAATGGGAGTAGTTGGAATATGGTTTTTCTAAATTATCTTTTTTCTTTTTTCAACTTGGGGATGCTCATTCCCGTTTACAGTTGACGCTGATTTGAGGGTCAGCCCTGCAAGGCTCTGATGCGTCTTGCATTTATTACCCTTTATCTCCATCAGCTGCAGCTAAAGAGACGCAAAGAGCTCCTTTCTTCCCTCTTCCTTCGTCGCGGCAGCCTCGCACCCTCGGCTCCTCAGCCAGGCGCACACGCCAGATGCGTGAACCCGCGGTTCCTCCGGTGCTGCGCAGGGTTGCTGCTGCAGCGACGCATCAGGGGGTGGAGGGGGGGGGTAACCCGCCTCACCACCGTCTGTTCCCCACTGTATACTTCCAACTGCTGCTTTCCCAACGTGTAACAAATAGTATCAGATGATCTGTTACATGTTGGAAAAGGAGTAGCAGGAAGCATCATACTTCCTCTCCTTTCCCAACAAGTAACAAATAATATTATCTGTTACATGTTGGAAGAGGAATTCCCAACATATAACAAATAATATTATCTGTTACATGTTGGAAATTCCTCTTTTAACATGTAACAAATATGTTGGAAATTCCTCTTCCAACATGTAACAGATAATATTATTTGTTACATGTTGGAAGAGGAATTTCCAACATGTAACAAATAATATTATCTGTTACATGTTGGAAGAGGAATTTCCAACATGTAACAAATAATATTATCTGTTACATGTTGGAAGAGGAATTTCCAACATGTAACAAATAATACTTCCTCCTCCTTTTCCAACATGTAACAAATAATCTGATGCATACGGAGACTCGTTCGCCGAGTTTGAAGTGCGGATTTCTTGATCACTTCAGATTATTGGCAATGGATTCTCTGTATATTATAGCCTGCTTATTTGCATGTCGGAAATAAATCGTTCATTCATTACACACAGTAATGACACATTTTCCAGTAAACGCAGGAAATCCTCCTTTTGTCTGGGCTGTGAAATAACTGCACCTCTCTGTGATGCTCAGCTGAACGTGACGTCTTTTTGTTGAGTGGGAATGTGCTTCCCATCCTCATTTCCCCCGCCAACGCGTTTAGATGATCATAAAAAATAACTATGAATAACCTTTCCTGAAGTCCAATGTCTACTGCTGACGTTGGAGGTGATCGAATCCGCTTCCAGGTGACGTAGGCAGCCCTGGATGAGCCAGAAGACAGTATGTGATAGTTATAGATGCATGTGTTTGGTATCTGGGACAGGCTCTTTATTTCCCCTCCGCTGAAAGTCGTTTATTTTCATTGGCCAGTGTCTGCTGGGGTGTAAGTGAGTGGCTGTGTGGCTCAACACATTTCCTCCCCCAGCTAGACTCCACATCTATACGTAGAAATGCACGACGACGGATCCTGCCAGCAGACGACCTGGTAACCTCCCCTCCTCCTATTGCTCTGTGCTGCTTGTCAGAGAGGGTCTTTATGGCGCCACAGCATCATCTCATACCAGGTGACGTGAGACTATTAAAGGTTCATTTGGATCACAGAAGAAAGAGGCAAACGTCTTAGATGAGTCGATACCGTAGTTCTAGAGCCCACTGATCGAGAGGAGCGATACAGGAGATGGGACGTAACACTGAAAAACCCAGTAAGAGTTGCAGGGTCTCTTGCTGTGCATGCAGAACTTCAGAGAAAGCTGTCAGACAGTTATTTGCTGTGGAATACTGAAGCTGCTGCGAGGTTTGGGTTTTGTTGGCGTCACGCCCCCCTGTGGACAAACGTGGTAGTGTTTCACAGACGAACAGCTTCGTCTCTCATAAGCGTTGCCTCTTGTGATGAAGCTCTCCGCTCACAGCTGCTGGTAGGCTGTAGGAGATGCAGCCATGAGGTCATGCCTCTTCTGATGTGGTCTGTGTATCCAGGGCATCCGACCTGCCGACGAACATTTGGAGATATTATAAGTCCATATCTAACCTTCTCACTGATGGTCTCACAGGTACAGGTACAGATAAATAAATGTTGAAAAGATCCTCATAGCAGCTTGAAGCAGGGAAGCCTCCAGCTCTACGAGAGATAAAGGAGATGGAGAGCCGACTTAGTCCAGCAGAACCCGTGTAGATTAGTTGATATTGTGTTCTGGTGATTAGGGAGGCAACTGAGATTACTTTGGCGGTGTTGACAAAGCCACTCATTAGCGCATTGTGCACAGGGTCATTAATCTCTCGCAGTACTAACGGAGCGCCAGGGGGGAATGTTTGAACCGATGAGTGGATCTTGATGTGTAAATGGACCTAATTTCTTCGGCATCATGTGACGGCGCAGAGCACTGAGTGGACCTGGTAACTCCCACGAGACGGCCGTTAAACAAACCTTTCCACGTCTAACGATTAGTGGTGCAGAGCTTAAGTCATTACGGATGGAGGGATGAAGGGGGAAAAGAGGCTGAAGCAGGTGACTCATCGGAGCATTAGACTCTCTTTACCAGTCTTACCAGTCTTGAAGGCCACTTGCTGCTCCTTTAAAACACTTCCCCGTATACTGATTGTGCAGCATTAACTCAACCTGGACTGGGTGATGAGCGTCACCTCACACCCAAACTAAATGTAGAGTTTCCTCTCTTGTCCAGACACAACTTGGACTCTTAAATACAACTTTTAAACAAAGAATACAATGTACATTATTAACAATAGCACAATAGCATACAAGCATGACGATTAGGGGTGTAGTGATCCGTTGATCTGGATCAAACCAATGATCCAGTATTAAAACATCGATCCATATCATCACCTTTAAGGCCCTGGGATGTGAGAATCTTAAAGCTCAACATCTCTTACTTCTGCTTATGGTTGTCCGTCGTGTCCGATGATGACAATCCTGCCTCTGCTACTTGTGAGTCTTCTTGTGGCTGTAAAGCCCAATCTGCGAGCCACGTCTGCCACAGACAGAACAGGTGAGAGCACTGACTGGGGGTGTAGGTGCGGTACTGGCTTCATGTCTCTTTAGACGTCTCCTGGTCCGTCGATCACCTCGGTCCTTCACGAGCTTTTGCACCCCTTGTTGACAGAGCTGCCGCCAGATGGAGCGTTGGGCAGCAGTGTCCTCCAGCTGGCTCGGGTTCAGGCTGCACTTTTTTCACGACAGTCTTCAGTTGGTCTTTATACAGTTTTTCTGGCCCCCTGCCAAGCAGCGGCCAAGGTGTAGCTGGGCATACAGCACTTTACGCGGTAAGTGCTCCTCCGGCACCCTGATGATGTGACCAGGCCAGCGAAGTTGGTGCTGGGTGACGGTAGCCTCCATGCTGATGCAGGTGGTCTTGAAGTGTATCAACATCTCTAAACCACTGAGCACACACACAGAAGCTTGTGCATCCACAGTGATGAAGACTAGATGACAGATGTGCATGATGAAGACTAGATGATAGGGGCCGTGGTTCATGTCCAACGAGGGCTCTTTCAGCCAACTGATCAAAAACACATGAGAGATGTGGCGCTTTACGGTGGACAACAAGAGGTGCAGTTTTATTCATCTTATTAAAAAGAATAGATTGTTTTCCATTTAAATGTCTGGAAGAGCTTAGTAGTAAAACTGTCAAATCATATTCTAGTTGCTTTTTGTGAGTTGATACAAGTGTAACTGTGTTTTAGATGGGCATATGACATCGTCTCATATTGATCACAGGTCCCTGAATTTAATTGAATCAGAATTGTATCGTGGCAGACTGTGTGATATCGGCAGATATCGTATCGCTGTCCAAATAACCGCTATAATATCGTATCGTGATGAACCGTGTGGTTTATAACCCTAGTCACAATATAAACATGTGACTCTTTACTCGTAGTGGAGGTGTGATGCTGATGATGCTGTATCGGGGCTGTCCGTGCTGATTCAATTACAGGGATTACTTGTCCTGTACGAGTGGCCTTGACAGCTCCCTTATCACCACACCACCCTGGTAAATCTAACCCTGTTCACATAAGGCTAATGTGGATGGTGGTGTGCCGGGGATTTTTTGATTTATAAAATAAGTCATGGCACAAATAAGGTTAAGACATTTGAGCACATTGGAACTTTTTGGTGGAATCAAAAAACAAACAAACAAACAAACAAACAAACAAAAAATGTGGTAACATTTAGCATATCAAGTGTTAATGAAGCTCCCACATCAGTAACCAACTGAACCTCCTGTCGCTTCCCAGATAGCAAAGAATCTTTGGCCCAAGTATGGCCCACATCTGGCCTTGAATGACGGTGTTGACTCAGGGTGAGTGTGGCTGCCTCAACTCAGCCACACTTGGGCCACATGTGGGCCACATCTGGCCCACATAGTATGTGCTGTAACCCAAGTCAAGCCCGGCTTATGACATTTGGGCCACGTCTGGCCCACACAGCAGTTGCCAGTGCTGTAACTGGGCCGTAAGTACCAAACGTGCCCCAGATTAGGCCCACATGTGTCTACTATCTGGGTTCTGGCAAATCCATCCAACTCATTAGCAGATGCCCGACCATCTTTGGGGTACTTTGGAGTTGCAGAGGTCAAGTCAGTCAAACCCATGTCCTTAAAATGTAATTAATACATGAACTCATGCCTTGATTAACGCCATCAATTAACAGGAAATCACTTCAGTACAACAAACATGGTTAATATATTCATGTGTGACTCAGTTGGCTGCTATCTAGGGGCTTCATTAATTCTTTTTTTTTTTTTTATAAATTTATTTCTGATTTTTCCCTTTTTTCTCCCAATTTAGTGGCCAATGGATCCCTATTTTAATTCAAACACCCACCCTCGCACTGTATGCGTTCGCCAACTGCATCTCTCCGGCCGGCAGTCTCGAAGGAGACCGCCTCGCCGCTTTCGTGACAAGGCGACTCCAAGCCGAACCACTGTTTTTCCGACACACACAGAGACGCATTCACGTGACGAACACAAGCCGACTCCGCCCCCCTCCCGAAGACAGCGTTGCCAATGATTGCTGCTTCGTCGAGTCCGGCCATAGTCGGATCTGACAAGACCGGGGCGCGAACCCCAGTCCCCAGTGGGCAACTGCATCGACACAGAGCCGACGCTTAGACCGCTACACCACCGAGGACGGCTTCATTAATTCTTGATATGTTTAATATGAAGTCCTATTCTCACAGGACCAGTGTTACCTGGGGACCCCTAGTCATCGCTAATCATTGCAGCGGCCGTCTGTGAGCTTAATCCCGTGTGTCCATGATTGAAAAAGTAAAAATTCCAGTGCAAATTACCTACCACATCTTGGCAAAAACAGAGGTCATCTGATAGAATTAGTCCTGTGCGAAGCAGCATCTCTGTCATTTGGGGTCTCTTTTTTTAAAATTTTTAGCAAATTGTTTCCCTCCACGCCTACTTTCTGCCTCTTTCCCAGTCGAGAACTGTGAACGCTGCGGGGGAAATCATGAATGAAAGCTTTGACAGCATTTTGGGTGCAAATTCTGGAGGCTCATCGTTCAAGACCGTAGAACGGTATCAGACGCTCCAGACGAGGTTGCAGAGGAACATGGTGCACAGGGAGCGGATGTTAGACGGAGCCTTGGACATTTTCAGTCATATCCGGGGGGGATGATGTGAGTAAATTTGAGTGAAACACGAACAAACACTCGTCCGTGGGAGTAGGGCGGGTCATTTTTGATGTAATGTTTTGTTGTCCTCATCGTCTGTTTCTGTCTGCCTGTTGTGAGTTTTGTTCTTTGTAAAGCGCGCTGAGGTCTTGAAAAGTGCGATGTAGCCCCGCGGCCCTGACAGCAGGATAAGCAGTTTGGATAATGGATGGATAGGTAGTGTTGTTATTATTGTAGTAATATGCTTCAGTGCATCATTAACGTATCCAAAGGAGTTGAATCAAGTGCAACTGGATTTGGTATATATCCGTGAAGATGTTTCGCCTCTCATCCAAGAGGCTTCCTCAGTTCGTGCCTTTCTGACTAGACCAAGCTGGTCTGACTGGCTGCTGATTCTGAGTCTCATCAGCAGCCAGTCAGACTAGCTTGGTCTCATCAGAAAGGCACGAACTGAGGAAGCCTCTTGGATGAGAGGCCAAACGTCTTCACGGATATATACCAAGTCCAGTTGCACTTGATTCAACTCCTTTGGATAACCATGACCTGGATGAATGAGAACATTCACAGACATCATTAACATACTAGTGATTGCTTATTTGGGCACCAGTATTGTTAAGTGTGAGCAGTTTTACTCATTTGTCTGTTGGCTGACATCTTAACATCTTCCTTCAGCGTGGGCAGCAGATGCTGCGGGCTTTTGTGCTGTGGGAGGAGGCGGCATGAGAGGCTTCAAGATTCTACAAGTGCAAAATATGCAAACATATCATCGGCA
Organism: Lampris incognitus; assembly: GCF_029633865.1. Lineage (NCBI taxonomy): Eukaryota > Metazoa > Chordata > Actinopteri > Lampriformes > Lampridae > Lampris > Lampris incognitus. Next base: position 150,271,286 of record NC_079211.1, read on the forward strand.
AAGATGCAGTAAAGGTGCGGTGGACAGATATGAAATGGCTTAACGTGACTTGTGAGTAAATATATGCAAATGTCGCACGTGCCCAATGGGGGCAGCACATCAGTCTCGTCGCACTGAGGAGATGTCGGAGTTCATTAGTTCCACAGCTTTTGGAAAGAAGCTGCGTTTCAGTCTCTTTGTGGGTGTGCGGGTGGATCTGAAGCCCCTGCCTTATGGGAGGAGCTGAGACAGATGGTGTCCAGGGTGTGTGATCCCTTTTATGACGTTCTTAGTCCTCCTCACACAGCGAGTGCTGTGAAGATCTTCTAGTGAAGGCAGCTCAATAACAACACTGTCCTGTGATGTTTCCACCACACGCTGGAGGGCTTTATTGTAATGAATGTAGAATACAGATGCAGAAAGACAAGGTCTTTGATAACCATGGCACCACTTCTGGCATCTCCCCTTGAATGTGATAAAAACCCACGGCTGCCAAGTTACACAATCTTCCACTCAGTGAATGAGCTCCGAGCTGACCTGCAGCCCATAACCAAATGAAGCCATGTGCTTCCTGAGGTGACCGAAACGTCCTTTCCACGCTGCATCTCATTACATGGATGGATGGATGGACGGATAGATAGATAGATAGATAGATAGATAGATAGATGGATGGCTAGATAGATAGATAGATAGATAGATAGATAGATAGATAGATAGATAGATAGATAGATAGATAGATAGATAGATAGATAGATAGATAACATCTCATTAGGGTACAAAGTGACGATCTAGGCTGGTGTGTTGTTGGCTGGGCCAATCTTGAACAGCAAGCACTCAGATTCATATGAAGCAGCGTTTGCCTGTTCCCTTACAAGGGGGAGATCTGAATATAGAAATTATAATGTGTGTTAGCATATCTGGCCCTCAGAGTATTGCAGCACAACGGCAATTGCAGATGTATGTATAGAATTACGTTCTGTCATCTAATAGCTGGGTCTGGAGCTGAGGCAGGTCTATATGTACAGCATACTCCATACAAAAAGCCAATGCAAAGTGCTGTACATAAGGCACAGTAACAGCCAAGGGACGTGTGACAAAAAAGAAACTGCAAAATAAAATCCGCCATAAGATAAAAAGAAATGCACAAATCCTGTGAGTGTAGTCCCCCTGTTGAGAGGTTTGGCGTGCTTGCTCCAGCAGAAGTAATTTATGTAAAAATAAGTTAAAAGCAAGCTAAAGATCTTGTAAAGGGCGGAGTGATTCTGTACACAGCAGACCCCAGAATACATTTATATTTTTGGCAGGAACCACTTGTAGCTACTGTTAGCTTCTTCAGCTCTGAATTATTATTATTATTATTGTTATTATTGTTGTTGTTGTTGTTGTTGTTGTTGTTATTATCTTTTTTTTATTTCCCCCCTTTTTCTCCCCAATTATATCCAGCCAATTACCCCACTCTTCCGAGCCGTCCCGATCTCTGCTCCACCCACTCTGCTGATCCGGGGAGGGCTGCAGACTACCACATGCCTCCTCCCATACATGTGGAGTCACCAGCCGCTTCTTTTCACCTGACAGTGAGGAGTTTCACCAGGGGGACGTAGCAGGATAACGCCGTTCCCCCCAGTTCCCCCTCCGCCCCGAACAGGGGCCCTGACCGACCAGAGGAGGCGCTAGTGCAGCGACCAGGACACACACCCACATCTGGCTTCCCACCCACAGACACGGCCAATTGTATCTCTAGGGATGACCGACCAAGCCGGAGGTAACACGGGAATTCGAACCGGCGATCCCCGTGTTGGTAGGCAACAAACTGTTCTGAATGACCTGCTGAATAACACACATAAATAACTTCACCTTGAAACAGACTGGCAGTTGTTGGTATGTCTCCACATAGTGGCGCTGTCACTGTGAGCTCCATGTTTCGTAACTGAATAATATCTTGTCGGTCGTTGTGTGATAAAGGTTTCCAGTTGTGATGCGTATTTTCCTTTACTACTGTAAATTGTGTGTTAACGAAGAGCACACGGGTGAAGGTTTGCGTTGCTGGAGAGCAGGGAAACACTGCCCAGACTGACTGACACTAGCAGAGCCACAGGCCCTCTAATGCTCCACATGAATGGCAACCAATTACGGCCTCGGGAAAGGCTTGAAACGTCTATCCAGGGGGAGTTTTTCTGGCAAATAATCTAATTGCCTCCTTGTATTTTTTTTCTCATAAAGGGTTAGTGCCAATATGCTATTATACGTGTGCTGTGGTCATCACACGGTGTTATGAGGTCTACAGAATTCTGCAAATACAACCACACACATTTCTTGTTACGACTGAAAAACAGAGTTGTGCAGAAATGGTCCATTCTGTGTTTGCACTCCCAGTTGGCTAAATATGGTTATTGAAATCTCACTTTTCCACCTCCTGTCTTTTCGTCAGTGCCACCGTCTCCAAACCATACAACATAGCTGGTCTCACAACCATCTTGTAAACCTTCCCTTTAACTCTTGCTGGTACCCTTCTGTCACACATCACTCCTGACCCTCTTCTCCACCCACTCCACCCTGCCTGCACCCCCTTCTTCACCTCTCTTCTGCACTCCCCGTTACTTTGGACAGCTGACCCCAAGTATTTAAACTCATAGACCTTCATCGCCTCCACTCCTTGCATCCTGACCATTCCACTGTCCTTCCTCTCATTCACGCATAGGTATTCCGTCTTGCTCCTGCTGACTTTCATTCCTCTTCTCTCCAGTGCATACCTCCACCTCTCCAGGCTCTCCTCCACCTGCACCCTACTCTCGCTACAGATCACAATGTCATCTGTGAACATCATAGTCCACAGAGACTCCTGCCTGATCTCCTCCATCAACCTGTCCATCACCATTGCAAACAAGAAAGGGCTCAGAGCCGATCCTTGATGTAATCCCACCTCCACCTTGAACCCATCCATCACTCCTTCTGCACACCTCACCACTCTCACACTTCCCTCATACATATCCTGCACCACCCCTACATACTTCTCTGCCACTCCCGACTTCCTCATACAATACCACACCTCCTCTCTCGGCACCCTGTCGTATGCTTTCTCTAAATCCACAAAGACACAATGTAACTCCTTCTGGCCTCCTCTATACTTCTCCATCAACATTCTCAAAGCAAACATCACATCTGTGGTGCTCTTTCGTGGCATGAAACCATACTGCTGCTGCTGATCATCACCTCTCCTCCTCTTAACCTAGCTTCTATTACTCTTTCCCAAATCTTCATGCTGTGGCTGATCAACTTTATACCTCTGTAGTTGCTGCAGATCTGCACATCGTCCTTGTTCTTGAAAATATTCAAGGCAACAGTATTGACACCCCTAAACCAAGGAAAATAAGTCAAATGTTTAAGTGACAGCCACAAATTATGAAGGAAAGTTTCGAGGTGCAAACATCAGAAAGGGCCACAAAAGCAGCCCTGCTGGTATTAAACTGTGAGGCAAAAACCTGCTTTTGCTATCCAGTAGAGCCCCGCACACTGCATATATTACACTTGGGTGTACTGTAACTTAATGAGCAAGACATGTTCCTGAACAAACTACTTACCTGATGTAAATTATTGCCCTGCAACAACGTAGTGATTTTGCAAATCAGCACTTTCACGGCCCTGTGGCACGGCTGACTGGTGCAGACACGGACGGCGCCTAATGGAAACTGTTATTAGCCTTTTCAGACCGTGGCACTCGCAGATTAAAGCCGGGTCCCAGTTTCCCCATCCTCGTCTGCAACCTTTGGGCTGACTGTAATTTCATTTTGTCGAACATGTCTATTGTGTGAATGCCCCTTGGTCGCAGAGCCCCATGCTGTCCTCCCGGGACTATTGATCTGAACTGACGAACGCCGTTTGACGGCAATCAACCTTTCCTAGAATGTCTTCCGCTCCGTATAGATCTGTGTAAACGTTTAAAATGTCAATAGAAAAAATGTCAGTGATCCAGGAACAGTATGTGAGAATAGGCCACTTTTATTAGACATGTGACCATGTGTGGAAAATGACCAATGGGGCAGCTTCTCTTTTCTACATCAGTGAACTCAAATGAAGGCATGTCACTGGACATTCTGCACGTTGTGGCGGCACGGTGGTGCTGTGGTTAGCGCGGTCGCCTCGCAGCAAGAAGGTCCTGGGTTCGAGCCCCGGGGTAGTCCAACCTTGGGGGTCGTCCCGGGTCGTCCTCTGTGTGGAGTTTGCATGTTCTCCCCGTGTCTGTGTGGGTTTCCTCCGGGGGCTCCGGTTTCCTCCCATAGTCCAAAGACATGTAGGTCAGGTGACTCAGTCGTACTAAACTGTCCCTAGGTGTGTGTGTGTGTGTGTGTGTGTGTGTGTGTGTGTGTGTGTGTGTGTGTGTGTGTGTGTGTGTGTGTGTGTGATGGCCTGGCGGCCTGTCCAGGGTGTCTCCACGCCTGCAGCCCAATGACTGCTGGGATAGGCTCCAGCACCCCTGTGACCCTGAGAGCAGGATAAGAGGGTTGGATAATGGATGGATGGATGGATGGATTCTACGCATTGTAGGCAGACTACAATGGAAAACAGGAGTTTGAGGGCGGCACCTCGTCTTGTGAACAGCAGAGTATCCTCAGTTCTTACTTGAACCCCATTGTGGCCGTGAATGCGTTGTTAATGTCATTTCGCACTAATCACTTCTTTGTTTGAAGATTTTGCAAATGGTTTGAACAAAGTCATTTAACATACTTGCTGTTGGGGGCGTCCAGGTGGCGTGGCGCTCTATTCCGTTGCCTACCAACACGGGGATCGCTGGTTCGAATCCCTGTGTTACTTCCGGCTTGGTCGGGCGTCCCTACAGACACAATGGGCCGTGTATGTGGGTGGGAAGCCGGATGTGGGTGTGTGTCCTGGTCGCTGCACTAGCGCCTCCTCTGTTTGGGGGGGGGGAGGGGGAACTGGGGGGGAATAGCGTGATTCTCCCACGTGCTACGTCCCCCTGGTGAAACTCCTCACTGTCAGGTGAAAAGAAGCAGCTGGTGACTCCACATGTATGGGAGGAGGCATGTGGTAGTCTGCAGCCCTCCTGGATCAGCAGGGGGGTGGAGCAGAGACCGGGCCGGCTCGGAGAGCGGGGTAATTGGCTGGATACAGTTGGGGAGAAAAGGGGGGGGGGACATACTTTCTGGTGATGTTAAAACATAAAACTCCTGTGGTACTGCTCCACAATATGGATTCCTATATTGAGTTGTAAAATAAGCTGATCGAGACCCTTTGGTTGACCTGCTCTCGTTTTGCAGGTTTAAGATGAACGAGGGACTCGAGGACAACTTCACCCATGCCTACGACAACCGGACCTTTTCCGACTCCTCCATGGAGCATCTGGCGCCGAGGAGCAACGTCACCTATGTCGGGTTCTACCTGCATCAGCCCTCCATAGCGGCCATCTTCGTGGTGTCCTACCTGCTGATCTTCTTGGTGTGCATGGTGGGGAACGGGGTGGTGTGCTTCATCGTCCTGAGGAGCAAGACTATGCGGACCGTCACCAACCTCTTCATCCTCAACCTCGCCGTCAGCGACCTGCTGGTTGGAATATTCTGCATGCCCACCACTCTCCTCGACAACATAATTACAGGTGAGCAGCCCGGCCCCGCCAAGTCTGTTGTCAGTCAGCCGGAGGGGATTTAGATGCGAGTCCTAATTTGTGCTTCTTTTGAAATCCTTTTTCTGCTCGCCTCAGCTCTTCAGGCACGGAGCAGCAAGGCCTGCAAAATGGATAACTTTTATAATTACCGGCTCGCCTTTGCTTTTTTGCCAGTTAAGACTTGGAGTTTATACAGTAGACAAGAACTTTCCAATCCTGTGCTGCTGTGGCGCAAGGTTTGATTTATTTATTTATTTATTTTGGCCGGGGGGGGGTATATGAATATGTGTAGCAAGATAGATAAACAAGAAGAAGGACAGGATTAGGAACGAGTATATTAGAGGGACCGCTCAGGTTGGACGGTTTGGAGACAAAGCAAGAGAGACAAGATTGAGATGGTGTGGACATGTGTGGAGGAGAGATGCTGGGTATACTGGGAGAAGGATGCTGAATATGGAGCTGCCAGGGAAGAGAAGAAGAGGAAGGCCAAAGAGGAGGTTTATGGAGGTGGTGAGGGAGGACATGCAGGTGGCTGGTGTGACAGAGGGAGATGAAGAGGACAGGAAGAGAGGGAAACGGATGATCCACTGTGGCGCCCCCTAACGGGAGCAGCTGGAAGTAGTAGTAGTAGTAGTAGTAGGGAGATAAACGAATATGGGTGTCAATTAGGGATGCAACGATATCACTGCTGATACTAAGTCTGAGTACGAGTCTTTGAGTGTCGGCTGATACCGAATACCGAGCTGATCCATGACTTTTGCTTAACAGTGCAGACTTAGACCATTAGTTTGGGGTCAGTGGACAAAATGGTGAGACGGAATCCAATTTTTCCACCATTAAAGAAATAGAGGCTTACATGTGCCAAAATGCAGTAAATCAAGCCATTTTGCTTTTATTTTCATGGCTTATGATTTCAGATGGGTGGCACGGTGGCGGAGTGGTTAGCACGGTCGCCTCACAGCAAGAAGGTCCTGGGTTCGAGCCCCGGGGTAGTCCAACCTTGGGGGTCGTCCCGGGTCGTCCTCTGTGTGGAGTTTACATGTTCTCCCCGAGTCTGTGTGGGTTTCCTCTGGGTGCTCCGGTTTCCTCCCACAGTCCAAAGACATGTAGGTCAGGTGACTCGGCCGTACTAGATTGTCCCTAGGTGTGAATGTGTGTGTGTGTGTGTGTGTGTGTGTGTGTGTGTGTGTGTGTGTGTGTGTGTGTGTGTGGGCCCTGTGATGGCCTGGCGGTCTGTTCAGGGTGTCTCCCTGCCTGCTGCGCAGTGACTGCTGGGATAGGCTCCAACGACCCTGAGAGCAGGATAAGCGGTTTGGATAGTGGATGGATGGATGGTTTGGATAGTGGATGGATGGATGGTTTGGATAGTGGATGGATGGATGGTTTGGATAGTGGATGGATGGATGGTTTGGATAGTGGATGGATGGATGGTTTGGATAGTGGATGGATGGATGGTTTGGATAGTGGATGGCTGGATGGTTTGAATAGTGGATGGATGGATGGTTTAGACAGTGAATGGATGGATGGTTTGGATAGTGGATGGATGGATGGTTTGGATTGTGGATGGATGGATGGTTTGGATAGTGGATGGATGGATGGTTTGGATAGTGGATGGATGGATGGTTTGGATAGTGGATGGATGGATGGTTTGGATAGTGGATGGATGGATGGTTTGGATAGTGGATGGATGGATGGTTTGGATAGCGGATGGATGGATGGTTTGGATAGCGGATGGATGGATGGTTTGGATTGTGGATGGATGGATGGTTTGGATAGTGGATGGATGGATGGTTTAGATAGTGGATGGATGGATGGTTTGGATAGTGGATGGATGGATGGTTTGGATAGTGGATGGATGGATGGTTTAGATAGTGGATGGATGGATGGTTTGGATAGTGGATGGATGGATGGTTTGAATAGTGGATGGATGGATGGTTTAGACAGTGAATGGATGGATGGTTTGGATAGTGGATGGATGGATGGTTTGGATTGTGGATGGATGGATGGTTTGGATAGTGGATGGATGGATGGTTTGGATAGTGGATGGATGGATGGTTTGGATAGTGGATGGATGGATGGTTTGGATAGTGGATGGATGGATGGTTTGGATAGCGGATGGATGGATGGTTTGGATAGCGGATGGATGGATGGTTTGGATAGCGGATGGATGGATGGTTTGGATAGCGGATGGATGGATGGTTTGGATAGTGGATGGATGGATGGTTTAGATAGTGGATGGATGGATGGTTTGGATAGTGGATGGATGGATGGTTTAGATAGTGGATGGATGGATGGTTTGGATTGTGGATGGATGGATGGATGGTTTGGATAGTGGATGGATGGATGGTTTGGATTGTGGATGGATGGATGGTTTGGATAGTGGATGGATGAATGGTTTGGATAGTGGATGGATGGATGGTTTGGATAGTGGATGGATGGATGGTTTGGATAGTGGATGGATGGATGGTTTGAATAGTGGATGGATGGATGGTTTAGACAGTGAATGGATGGATGGTTTGGATAGTGGATGGATGGATGGTTTGGATAGTGGATGGATGGATGGTTTGGATAGTGGATGGATGGATGGTTTGGATAGTGGATGGATGGATGGTTTGGATAGTGGATGGATGGATGGTTTGGATAGTGGATGGATGGATGGTTTGGATAGCGGATGGATGGATGGTTTGGATAGCGGATGGATGGATTGTTTGGATTGTGGATGGATGGATGGTTTGGATAGTGGATGGATGGATGGTTTAGATAGTGGATGGATGGATGGTTTGGATAGTGGATGGATGGATGGTTTGGATAGTGGATGGATGGATGGTTTGGATAGTGGATGGATGGATGGTTTTGATAGTGGATGGATGGATGGTTTGGATAGTGGATGGATGGATGGTTTGGATAGTGGATGGATGGATGGTTTAGACTGGATGGATGGATGGTTTAGACTGGATGGATGAATGGTTTGGATAGTGGATGGATGGATGGTTTGGATAGTGGATGGATGGATGGTTTAGATAGTGGATGGACGGATGGTTTGGATAGTGGATGGATGGATGGTTTAGACTGGATGGATGGATGGTTTGGATAGTGGATGGATGGATGGTTTAGATAGTGGATTGACGGATGGTTTGGATAGTGGATGGATGGATGGTTTGGATAGTGGATGGATGGATGGTTTGGATAGTGGATGGATGGATGGTTTGGATAGTGGATGGATGGATGGTTTGGATAGTGGATGGATGGATGGTTTGGATAGTGGATGGATGGATGGTTTGGATAGTGGATGGATGGATGGTTTGGATAGTGGATGGATGGATGGTTTGGATAGTGGATGGATGGATGGTTTGGATAGTGGATGGATGGATGGTTTGGATAGTGGATGGATTGATGGTTTGGATAGTGGATGGATGGATGGTTTGGATAGTGGATGGATGGATGGTTTGGATAGTGGATGGATGGAGGGATGGTTTCAGATTTGAGTCTTGAGGAAAATCTCTGATACCGATACTCTAATTTCGCCTTTAATTGGCTCAATATCTGATCCCAGGATCAGTACTGGTGCATCTCTGGCGTCAGTCCAGTGTGTTCCGGATCAGCTCCTGTTTTTCTTTTTCTCAGCCTTCTGATTTTCAACATGGCACCAAACAAGCTGTAGTACAGGAAGTGCACCACACTTGTGGCTGACTGGCTCATCAGCGTCCCGTCTGAACGGGGCCGTGACACGTTGTGGATCTTTGCCGCCAGGGTAAATGTGAACGGTAGAGTCGGCACATGGTCACGTGTGTCACCTCTAGTAAGTCCAGAAGGGGCTTTGCTGTTCAGCATTCAGTCCACAGAAAGTGAAGTTGGTTTGATGGACTCGTTCAGTTCAGCGCTGCTGCACACGACTGATCTTCCTCAGTCTCCCCGGGCTGCTGTTCAGAGGTCTACTGACTCAGACTGGACTGCAGAACTTTTTATTAAGTGTACTTCAGAGACTTCTGTAGCATGTAATGCTCAAAGTGACAATGATGGGATTTTTTTTCCTAATCTCCATTAAAACTAAATGTCCCTTGCTGTGCTGAAAGGGATTGAAGAGTCATCAGAGCGAAGGGGTGAAAGCCACAAGTCACTGGGGTCTGCTCTCTACCAGGAGTCAAGCTTAAATGGCACTTTTCTGGATAGTTGTGGTTGTTGTGTATCGCAAACTCAAACTTAACAAAACATAACATAGTACTTATATATGTATATATCTCACTGCTGATCCTGCTCATCTTGTTTTGAAAGGCACTGGCATTACATTATCCGATCAGAGTCCGGCTACACACGCCGGAAGCGGTGGGGGGGGGGGTTACATGTCAATCATTGTTCGTCGTCGTCAGGTGACATCATCATCATCATCATGGCATCCACGAAGCACAAGTCCTCATGCAGGCGTGTCTCTAGATGGTAACTCTGGCACGGTGACACAGTGGTTAGTCAGCACAGTCGCCTCACAGCACGAAGGTTCTGGGTTCGAGCCCCGGGGTAGTCCAATCTTGAGGGTCGTCCCAGGTCATCCTCTGTGTGGAGTTTGCATGTTCTCCCCGTGTCTGTGTGGGTTTCCTCCGGGGGCTCCGGCTTCCTCCCACAGTCCAAAGACATGTAGGTCAGGTGAATTGGCTGTACTACATTGTCCCTAGGTGTGAATGTGCTGCCCAATGACCGCTGGGATAGGCTCCAACATCCCGGCGACCCTGTGTAGGATAAGCGGTTTGGATAATGGATGGATGGATGGATGGATGGATGGATGGCATTACATTATTCTGAAGAATTAATATCAGCAGCAGTCATTAACTTTTAAACAGTTTAGGACAGTATTAAACCCACCTGCCCTACAACACTCAAAAAACATGAGGCCGATCCCGTTTCAGTCTTATCTATTGTCTGTGTGTTTCTGATGTCTGGTGGTAAGTGATGTTTTAAAGAAGACCGTCTAGTGGTCTCTGCAGGTCTGATCCACGGTCATATTAGAATCTCTCCTGCTGCGTATGAGCACTGTTTCCCCACAGCGGCCGTTTGCTCCCAACCTAAACCAGTTTAATCTTAACCACTTCTGGTTTTGCTTTCACAGGGCCGTGCATAATGGGGGATTGTCTCACTGATGTGACGTTTGTTTGGATCAGATAACACGTTGTTTTGGCTCATCGTATTTGGGCCGTGGTGCTACACTGTTGAGTTATCCATCCATCCATCCATCCAAAACCAATCCAGACTGGAGACACTTGCACGAAGACACAGGTCTTCCACAAAGCCCTGATAACAAATGAGTTTGAAACATACATTTTTTGAAACATAAACATTAAAAGTGAAACAACTTCATTTTGTTTGTAAACAGAACTCCTCTTAGGTTATAGTCAAGTCAGTTTTATTTGTATAGCCCATTATCACAAATTGCAAATTTGCCTCAGGGGGCTTTACAGCAACACAACGTCCCGTCCTTAGACCCTCGCATCAGATAACGAACAACTCCCTTGAAAATAGGAAGTAACCTCGGGGAGAGCAACAGAGGAGGAGGATACGGATGTCCAAGAAATATTCCCCTTTTCTTGTTTTGCTGTGCAGGAGAAGCATCTAATTGGATTAAGCGGCACAAACGAGTACAAGTCCAGTCAGTACGTCCATATGAATTGGACCTCACCGTGGTTGTATGCATGAATTAAACGACAGCCCTGCAGTATGTCACAACATAGTCTTCAGTTCGTAAGGATTTATGGCCTACTATTTCAAACCGTCTCATACGTCCTGAACATGATGCTGCATGCTGCCTTGCACCACAGGCTTGATGCTGCAGACAGAAAAGACACAAACACACAGGCTGCAAATGTGGCAACTCCCCGATGGGAACGTCCACAGTCATCACACTTTGGACATACTGACTGCTGCACACAGTCACGTCATATCCGCCCTCCACGAGTCAAGGATTTCACATCCCAGTGCACATCAGCTTAATGAAAGAGTAAAACATACAGTGGCAAGCTGACGCGAAAGAAGGAGGCGGGAGACAGGGACCTCGTTTTAATGGCAGCTCCCGTGTCCCATAGACCACACGGCCCCAGGAGGGCTCTTTTATTTTGCCCCCATATGGTTGCCGAACAATGCCCCCCCCCCTCCCGAGGTTACTGTTAAATACATCAGTCTTGGTCACAGTCCTAGAGTTGGTCATTCAGTAAAATGGTCGTCTACCCAATCTGAGTCGAACCCTCAAACAAACAACACAATAACCAAAACTTGAACTAAAACAACAATTTGAATATGAACGTTAACAGTCTCAGAATCCCTTGCATTCCACCAGCGCAGAACTGCAGATAGTCAGAGCAACTGCCCTCTCCGCCTGGGGCTCACAGGAAGCACAACTGGGGGCAAAGCACTCTGATCAGCGCATGGTGTGCTACTGTTGCCCCCAGCCCTAACAACAGGCAGAGCAAGGGGGCAGTATGTGGAGAGTCTCTCCTGGTGCAGCACCACGATGCGCCCCTGGCCGGGCATGCGCACCTGGTACATCACCTCAGACAGCTGGTCCACGAACCTCGCCAGGCCCCTGCCAGTGGCTGTGAAGCTTGGGGGAAATCCCGTTCTTGTGAATGGGACAATACACCCACAGCTTTTCCCCTCACACGAAGGCTTGCCCAATGCATTGTGTGTCATAGGCCTTCTTTTGTCCTACCCCAGAGTTGGCCTGTGCCTGGTGGGTGTAGTCATGGACCACTTCCAGGCAATCCCTCAGTCTCCGGAGGTAGTCCATTTCTTTTCCTCTGGCAATTTCAGGCTCAGCTGGGGCCCTGAACACCAAGTCCACCAGTGTCCAGAGCTCCCACCAAAGCATGAGGGCAGAAGGCATTCACTGGCTGGACTCCTGGACAGCAGTCCTGTAGGACCACAGGACCAGGAACAGGCGGCGGTCCCAGTCCTGCTGGTGTTGGCTGGTGAGGATGGCAAGCTGGGTGGCCAGGGTGTGGTTGAACTGCTCCACTAAACCATCACTTTGAGGATGGAGCAGTGTTGTGCTCGTCTTTTTCAACCCCAGCCGCTGGCAGACCTCACTGAAGACCTTGGACTCAAAGTTCCATCCCTGGTCGTTGTGAAACTCGGCAGGAAGTCTGAAGCGGGCAAACATCTCCTCCATCAGCCTCTCTGCTGTCATGGTGGAACTCTGATCCAGCACCAAATACGCCTATGGCCACTTTGTGAAGTAGTCCATAGCCACAGGGACATAGCGGTTGCCGGAGTCAGTGACGGGGAAAGGCCCAAGGATGTCCATCCCTATTCGCTCCATTGAGGCCCCCACCAAGTACTGCCGCGATGGGGTGTGGGAACTCTAGGCCGGTCCCTTCTGGGTGGTGCAGGAGTCACAGCAGTGCACGTGCAGCTCCATGTTTCGTCAACAACTAGGCCTGTAGAACCCCCCCCCCCCCCAGAGGCGGTGGAGGGTCTTGGCATTCTCACAACGCCCTGCCCCCACTGAGCCATGGACCATCTGGAAAACTTGGGGACAGAGCACACAGGGCACCAATAGCTGCAAGAAGTCACTCCCTTGTCTGAGAGCTTGCCATCTCCGGTATACCAACTGCTCGTGGAGCTCGAAGTTGCCCCATTGAGAATGGTAGGCCTTTACTTCGGGCCCCAGCGCTAACACCTCTATCCACTCAAGGCACTGTCCCATCTCCAGCCAGCCCCTCACCAGCGCCAGGACCACGTCTGCCTCCTGTGGCTGCCTCGGTTGCTGCATGGTTAATGGGAACCACCTCTCCTCATTGCTGGCGGTCAGGACAACCGCCACCATCTGTGTCATCTGGCAACGGCTCCTCTTGCCGCTGGCAGTAGTGTCACTCCAATGCCAAACAGGGTCACCAGGCGAGCACATCGGCATCGCCATGATGTTGCACCACCCGATGCTGGATTTCAAAGTCATCCCCTTGAAGGGGCTCCAGCTACCTCAGGGTGCTTAAAGTTCAGGAGCCAGGTAAGTGAGGCATGGCCGGTGCGGATGAGGAAGTGGCTGTCGTGCAAATATTAAGAAGTATTGTACGACTCAGGGCGTGACTGAAGTAGGCCACGGCATGCTCCCTTTCTCCTCCCTGCTGGGAGAGGACAGCTCCAATCCCCATATTACTGGCATCAGTGTCCGCGATGATCAACTGTTGGACATCATGGTAGGCCAGGACTGGGGCTTCGTTGAGTGCCACCTTGAGTTGGTTGAAGGCTGCAGCACAGGCATCATCCCAGTTGAATGGCTGGCCCTTGTCGGTCAAGCGGTGGAGTGGACTGGCAATGGTGGCAAAGTCCCAAATGAAACTGTGGTAGTGTGACGCCAGGCCCAGAAAACTTTGCAGCTTGCTGACATAAGCAGGGGTTGGCTAGGCTTGGACGGCAGCCACTTTAGCTGGGTCAGTGGCTATGCCACACTCACTGACTACATGGCCCAGGAACTTCATCTCCCTCTTCAGCAGGTGACACTTGACAGGGTTCAGCTGCAGCCCGGCTTGATGGATGGCAACGAGGACCTCACGCCGGTTGGACAGGGTGCTGTCAAAGTTGTTGGCGTATACCAGTATGTCGTCAAGGTATACGATGTAACAGCTCCGGGGTATGTCCATCAGTACCCTCTCCATCAGCTGCTCGAATGTAGCCGTTGCTTTGCAGAGCCCAAACGGCATGGCGCGGACTGTCACAGACCCTGCCTGATGGCGAAGGTGGACTTCGGTCTCATGTCGGGGACCAGCTCCACCTGGCAGTAGCTGCTGTACAGGTTGAGGGAGCTGAACTAGCTGGACCCCATGATATGGTCAAGGGCATTGTCGATTCGAGGGAGCAGGTAAGAGTCCTTTTTTGTGATGGCAGTAGGATGTTGATAGTCCACACAGAACCGCAAGCCACTGTACTTCTTCCTCACCAAGATGGCAGAAGCGAGTGCTCTATCACCCCGGCAGCAGTTATCTCTCGGATTTTGTCTTCCGCCACCTGTTGCTTAGCAAGGGCCAGCCGATGGGGCCACAGATGGATGGGCTGGGCAGGGCCGATCTCGATGGCATGCTAGACCAGCCCAGTTTGTCTGCAGTCTTCATCTCTATCAGCAAAGATGTCCGCATAGTCATTGAGGAGGAGTTTTAACTGGTGGCGCTGCTGTGGGTCAAGGCCTTTACTGCCGCACTGCCATAAGTCGCATATGGCCTCAGTCCTCAGTGGTCAGGGCTGAGGCAGGTTGGGTTGGTGCAGGGCTACAGGTGGTGGGCATGCTGGCAGGCAGTTTGGATGGTGGTCTGGTCCGCTGGGGCAAAGAAACCCAGGGGCTCGGTGCCTGCTGGGCAGTGGCTGCTTGGTGACTGGCTCATTGTTCTTGGGTCTGTTCCTCTCCTGACTGGACTGGAGTGCCACGGTTTTTGTGCCGATGGTGATGGTTGCTCCTGACACATTAACACAGGCTCCCAAGCAGGTCAAGGCCAATGATGAATGGGTCCTGGATGTTGGTAAGCCAGAACTCGTGTGCCAGCTCCTGGTCTCCAGCCTGGACTCATAGTGACTTCTTTCCTCTCATGCCAGCCTTTTCCGCTGTCACCTTCATCAGCTGGGTGTTGGTTGGTGACCATGCCACTGAGAGTGGGCCGGTGGTGCTCGTGAGGACACCAGGTCGCACCAGGGAAATGGTAAACTGTATGTCTACCAGGGCCTGGCTGGATCGACCATCAAGTTGGCAGTCCAGATACAGTCCTTTGGTGTGACCTAGGCGGCCAACCAACGTGCATCAGCCTTGAAGGGGCCGCCACAATCCTGTCCTGGTCGCTGCACTAGCACCTCCTCTGATCGGTCAGGGCACCTGTTCAGGGGGGAGGGGGAACTGGGGGGAATAGCGTGATCCTCCCACGCCCTACGTCCCCCTGGTGAAACTCCTCACTGTCAGGTGAAAAGAAGCGGCTGATGACTCCACATGTATGGGAGGAGACATGTGGTAGTCTGCAGCCCTCCCCGGATCGGTAGAGGGGGTGGAGCAGAGACCGGGACGGCTCGTAAGAGTGGGGTGATTGGCCAAGTACAATTGGGGAGAGAAAGGTGTGGGGGGGGGGGGTGTTGTTGTCACATTTGAGTATGACGTCGTCGTTCTCATGTATAAGAAAACAATTCAAGGCTGCAACTGCAGCAGGCCCCCAGACTACACAGCCTTTTACGAATGACTGTTTTCCTGGCGACCCGGCCGTGTGCTCGCAAAGCTTTCCTTTTTTTTTCTCGTTCTATCCAAAACTGGTGCAATACCGGCTCAAACAGACTGACACAATCAAATCAAATCAACTCACCGCATTGATTTGTGAGTGAAGCACAAGGTTGACTTGCAGGTAGGTTAAAGAAACAAAAGGATGATGCAGACTGACTGATGAGTGTTGCCACCCGAGGATATCTCCCCTGGCGAGCATTTCAAAACCCCTGCTGCAGATGATACCCGGTACCGAGCATCCGATTGAACGGGTTTTCACACATCTCGAGGCGCTGAACTGTAACATCACAGCAGACTGCGTGCAGCTGTACCTCCATAACCCGCGGTGGCGAGAGAGAGAGAGAACTTGAAAAAGCATAAAATCCAATTTATATGTCGATACGTCCAACCGAGTTAACGTTGGTTAAGCCATATAAGCACCTGACTGTGTCTTTGCTTGTGACAGGGTGGCCGTTTGGAAGCCTGGTTTGCAAAATGAGCGGCATGGTCCAAGGCATCTCCGTGTCGGCGTCTGTCTTCACTCTGGTCGCCATCGCTGTGGACAGGTACCAGTATCACGCTGCACTCACCAGGACTACACACAATGTGAAATAATGTGTCATCCACCCATCCATCCAATATCCATCCATCCATTATCCATCCATCCATCCATCCATTACCCAAGCCACTTATCCCACACAGGGTCGTGAGGATGCTGGAGCCTATCCCAGCAGTCATTGGGCGGGGAGACATCCTGGACAAGCCGCCGGGCCATCACACAGCCCCCCCCCCCCCACACACACACACACACACATTCACACCTAGGGACAATTCAGTACGGCCAAGTCACCTAACCTACATGTCTTTGGACTGTGGGAGGAAACCGGAGCACCCAGAGGAAACCCACACAGACACGGGGAGAACATGCAAACTCCACACAGAGGATGACCTGGGACGACCCCCAAGGTTGGACTACCCCAGGGCTCGAACCTGGGACCTTCTGGCCACGAGGCAAACATGCTAACTGTTCGCATTATTTTGACTTCCTGAAAAAAAAAAGGCCCTGTGATGGCCTGGCGGCCTGTCCAGGACGTCTCCCCACCTGCTGCCCAATGACTGCTGGGATAGGCTCCAGCATCCCCACGACCTGAGAGCAGGATAAGCGGTTTGGATAATGGATGGATGGATAAACAAAGAAAACATGAATTAAAGCAAGGCAGTTAAAATGTGTTTGGTTGTGAAAGTTGTAGGGAGAAAATATAAAGTATGTAGAATGTGAATCTGGGATCTCTCAACGGGTCGTCACGCAGCTCAGACTCTCTTGTCACAACACCAGTCTGGTAGCAGGGGGCGCTGCAGGGTAACGCTTTAGATTCCGGGCCATCCATGGTAATGTCATGTAGAAATGGCTGAGTAAAGTAGGAGTGAAGCAGACGTAATGGAACTACGATGAGCGGTGGTCACTGAGTAACATCTGAGTAAAACAGAGGCTTTTCTACATCTCCAGTTTGATTCTGTTTCGTTTTACTGTGCCGTCGAGTATGATGTACATCAAACACTGTATGGGATAAATTTACAAGTCCCATTGTGCCAAACACAACCAGTATTTGGAATAGCTGCAACCTATTTTCTATTATTATTATTATTATCATTATTGTTATCACAATAATGGCGTCTGTGCTATATGTTGTTTTTATACTGATGAGCCATTTCAATGCGTGACATGTCCGTCCATCCAATATTTAAGATAACTGTTGCTTTTTTTTGGGAGGGGGGGTCTACCGGCCATCACACTGTAACTCGAACACTATATATAACGTCCCATCCTGCAGTGTTAATCGGGCTGAAATGCTCTGCTTCATCATTTTATGCCTGTTTTTTGCTGATTAACGTTCAAACAAATTTAATCTGAAGGGATTTTTCTGACCAAAAAAATCTTCAATTACATTTTCGTCTGTTAATCTACTGTTTCAAATACTATAATTTGTACCTTATCTAATATGTTACAGTATGGTTAGGAGATGAGGATGGATTTGTAACTGTATTTTGCACCACAAAATCTTAACAATTTAACCATAAGAATTTGTTTTCCATGTACCTCCTTTGTGCTCATTCTCTTTTCTTCTGAAATAATTTCACCCTGTATGAACCCTGTCTGGTGTATATCAGTGTACAGCTGATCAAATACCAGGGTCTTCCCCAGATGTCATTTCTGGTCATATGGATTACAACAGTCGGACATTAATCCCGCAGAATCACTTTATAAATCATGGCGGTTTGTTGCTTAATCTGCTTTTGGGAAACTGTCATTAATCCCACCAGCTGTTACTGACATTCAAAAGGTTAAAAGCTAAAAGGTTAAAAGGTTAAATAGGTAAAAAGCTGTTATGATGTGTGAGAGGGTGACAGAGTCCAGTCAAGACTATGTATATATACATATATATATAAAACTTTGTTAAAAGAAACACTCAATGGTAGGGGAAGTGCACGACAAATAAGGAGCAAAATAATCCAGTGAGTCAAGTAAATTCTTTATGAGACAGTACAAGCCTGTTTCATGATGGGATGAAACAGGCTTGTACTGCCTCATAAGGAATTTACCTGACTCACTGGATTTTATATATATATATATATATATATATATATATATATATATATATATATATATATATATATATATATATATATATATATATATATATATCAGGTGGTTTGTGTCTTCCTCAAGCTCGGGTCTTCTATCAGAGGCCTGGCAGTATGAGGGTTCTGCGCAGTATCTTAGCTGTTGCTAGGACCACACTCTTCTGGACAGAGGCCTCAGATGTTTTTCCTGGAATCTGCTGGAGCCACTCTCCCAGTATGGGGGTAAAAGCTCTTCGTGCTGCTATTATCACTGGGACTACTCTGGATTTCACCTCTCATATCCCGTCTTGTTCTTCCTTCAGCCTTTGGTATTTCTCCAGTTTCTCATTCTCTTTCTTCCTGATGTTGCCGTCGCTCAGGATTGCTACATTGATCACTACTGCTATCTTCTGTTCCTCATCAACCACCACAATGTCTGGTTGGTTAGCCAGCACCTGCTTGTCAGTCTGGAACTTGAAATCCCACAGGATCGTAGCTCTGCCATTCTCAACCACCTTTGGTGGTGTCTCCCATTTTGGACTTGGGGACATCCAGTCCATATTCAGTACAGATGTTCCTGTATACTATCCCAGCCACTTGGTTATGCCTTTCAGGGTAAACTTCCCCAGCTAGGATTTTACACCCTGCTACTAAGTGGTAGACCATCTCAGGGGCATCTGCGCAGCCTGCATCTTGGGTCTGATGTGGTAGACACCTGCCTCAACCAATCTGGTGCTGAGTGCCTGTTTTTGTGCTGCTATGATCAGAGCCTCTGTGCTATCCTTTAGTCCAGCCTTTTCTAGCTACTGGAAGGATTTCTCTATCAGCCATGTCGCCTATCCGTCGATGGTACAGCCTATAAAGTGGCTTGATCTTCCATGATACCTCCCCCTCTTCTTCTTTTTCTTCTGCACTCTCTGTCTTCTGCTGCCTGTGGTACTCACTCAGCAGTTTGTCCTGGGAGGCCATCTTTCTGATGTACTCATAGATGCTCCTTATTTCATCCTGGATAGTGGCTCTAACACTTACTAACTGTTGGCTCCCATCTTTTCGCTTAAAGTCTTGGGCTGCTGGACTTTGGGTGGAATCATCCGTGCATTGTGGGGAATTTTCCAGGGCCCTACTTATGGACATCTTACTGTACTTCTTCAACTAGGGCCTGTCTTTCATCACACGTTTCTGCACCTCTATTAACTGGCTAACATCTCTCTGTGCTGTTTTAATCTTGGCTTCCAGCCTTCTCTTCCATGGGGATACTGTTGATGACCTGTGTTCTTAATCCTGTACCCAAACATCTCCAGGATTATGGTTGCAGTGGCCAGTCATTGGTCTTTGTTATAGTGGCAGTCGAGATATTGCATCAGGCTGTGTTCACATCCACAAGCACGCTTTGTGATAGTACTTTGTCACTGAGTTGTGGAAGCCGTGCCTGGGGGTTGACTGTCTTTAGTTTACATTACATTACATTACAGTCATTTAGCCGACGCATTTAGCCCCTAGCGACTTGCAATAAGTGCATTTAACATAGGAAATCAGGAGAACTACTAGTCATCAAACGTCATAAGTGCATCTCCTCTCTGAGCAAGCATCTAAGAGCAAAATCAGTGCTAAAGTAAAAGCGCAAGAAAGATTTTTTTTAATGAGTGAATACAATAAGTGCTAAGAGCAAGTAACAGGGTAGTAGTTTTTTGAGAGGTGAGTTTTCAACCTGCGCCGAAAGATGGATAGCGACTCTGCTGTCCTGACATCAGTGGGGAGTTCATTCCACCACTGTGGGGCCAGGACAGAAAAGAGCCATGACCGGGTCGATCGGCAGCAGGGGCCTCTGAGCGACCCTCTGAGCGACGGGGCAACCAGGTGTCCCGAGGCAGCAGAGTGAAGTGGTCGGGCGGGGGTGTAGGACTTGACCATGGTCTGGAGATAGGAAGGAGCTGTTCCTTCCACTGCCCTGTAGGCTAGCACCCGAGTCTTAAACTGGATGCTACTGGGAGCCAGTGTAGAGACATGAGAAGGGGAGTTGTGTGGGAGAACTTAGGGCAATTGAACACCAGACAAGCTGCAGCTTTCTGAACAAGCTCCAGGGGTCTGATGGCCGATGCCGGGGCGCCAGCAAGGAGGGAGTTGTCGTAGTCCAGCCGGACGTTTGCAGCAAACAACAGTTGGTCGTCCAGGATCACACCCAGATTCCTCACAGTCCAAGTTGGCATCACCACGGTGTTGTCAATGGTTATGGCCGGGTCTTGGTGCAGGCAACCTTTCCCCGAGAGGAACATCAGCTCTGTCTTGTCCAGATTGGGCTTCAGGTGGTGTGTCACCATCCACTCCGAGATGCCAGTCAAGCACACAGCAATGCATGTCTCTACTTGTGTGTCAGAGGGAGGGAAGAACAAGATCAGTTGGGTGTCATCAGCATAACAATGGTAAGAGAAGTCATGCGAGCGAATAACAGAACCCAGGGATGTCGTGTACAGGGAGAACAGGAGAGGACCCAGAACTGAACCTTGTGGAATGCCTGTAGTCAGTCTGCGAGGCTCCAACACAGATCCCCTCCATGTCACCTGGTAGGAGCGACCCGTCAGGTAGGATGCAAACATTGGGAGTGCAGAGCCTGTGACACCCAGCCCCTCGAGGGTAGAGAGGAGGATCTGGTGGTTCACTGTGTCGCACGCAGCTAACAGGTCCAGGAGTATCAGGACAGAGGAGAGAGAGTTTGCTCTCGCAGAGTGCAGCGATTCTGTCACTGCAAGGAGGGCCGTCTCTGTCGAGTGACCCACCCTGAACCCAGACTGGTTGGTGTCCAGGAGGCTGTTCTGGTGGAGGTACAAAGAAAGTTGGTTAAAGACAGCACGTTCAAGAGTTTTGGATAGAAAGGGTAGAAGGGAAACCGGTCTGTAGTTTTTGACATCAGAGAGGTTAAGTGATGGTTTCTTGAGAAGGGGGGTGACTCTAGCAGTCTTGAAGGCAGATGGAAAGCATCCTGCCTGGAGGGAGGTGTTGATGAGGTGAGTTAGAAAGGGAAGGAGTTCAGGTGCTATAGACTGAAGAAGAGGGCAGGGGACCAGGTCAAGGGAGCATGCAGTGGAGTGACTGGATGTGATGAGGTTGAGGACCTCGTTGGGGGACAGGGGAGCGAGGTGGGGTAGGGTGGGATGTGGAGAGGTGAGGGAGGGTGCAGAGGGTGGGCTAGTGCAAGGAGTGCTAACCGGATGGTGAGAAAATGAGGATCTGATGTCGTTTACCTTCTTGTCAAAGAATTTAGTGAAGTCATCAGGGAGAAGGGAAGAGGTAGGAGGAGGAGGTGGGGGTTGAAGAAGTGTAGAGAAGTTTTCAAAGAGTTTGGCCATGATTTTCAATTGAACCTCAGTAGGTTCAGCTGTCGTGGATGGTAGGATTATTTTAGCTGGTTTGGGTCTGTCCTCATGTATCTCCTGCCTACTGGGTGGTCATTCAGGGTGCTGAATTGTATAGTCATGCTGTAGGAGCCTCTCCATTTCAAGTTGTGACATCAGCTTCCTTCTATTGATGTTCGAGCATTAAGTCACTAGCTACTTCTGAGTCAGTGTGGAATTAGGTCTCCTACTGGTCCACACTTACCACATACACTTCATATATCCCCTCTCTAGGGGCCTGCTGTTACAGTAGCATTCCATCAGTTCCAGGTTCTTGGCCCTTGTCCATGAATGTCTTGTTCCAGTAGCCCATTTCTCATCAAGTTGCCCTGGTTCCCCAACACCTGACACGGACCTTGTCAACCTGGGTGACATCCGAGCCGGTATGACTCTATTCATGTTGCTGTCACCCATATCTGAGGTAGCTGGCTTGTATAACATTAGGAGTCTAAGCCACGGACTCCTACTGGAGACTTGTCCCAACCAGGGTTTAAACCCCCCAATCTACGGCATGGAAAGCTGATGTTCTTACCTACTTCGCTATCCAGCTGCTATATATATATATATATATATATATATATATATATATATATATACATATATACACTACCGTTCAAAAGTTTGGGATCACCCAAACAATTTTGTGTTTTCCATGAAAAGTCACACTTATTCACCACCATATGTTGTGAAATGAATAGAAAATAGAGTCAAGACATTGACAAGGTTAGAAATAATGATTTGTATTTGAAATAAGATTTTTTTTACATCAAACTTTGCTTTCATCAAAGAATCCTCCATTTGCAGCAATTACAGCATTGCAGACCTTTGGCATTCTAGCTGTTAATTTGTTGAGGTAATCTGGAGAAATTGCACCCCACGCTTCCAGAAGCAGCTCCCACAAGTTGGATTGGTTGGATGGGCACTTCTTTGAGCAGATTGAGTTTCTGGAGCATCACATTTGTGGGGTCAATTAAACGCTCAAAATGGCCAGAAAAAGAGAACTTTCATCTGAAACTCGACAGTCTATTCTTGTTCTTAGAAATGAAGGCTATTCCATGCGAGAAATTGCTAAGAAATTGAAGATTTCCTACACCGGTGTGTACTACTCCCTTCAGAGGACAGCACAAACAGGCTCTAACCAGAGTAGAAAAAGAAGTGGGAGGCCGCGTTGCACAACTGAGCAAGAAGATAAGTACATTAGAGTCTCTAGTTTGAGAAACAGACGCCTCACAGGTCCCCAACTGGCATCTTCATTAAATAGTACCTGTTAGAGCCTGTTTGTGCTGTCCTCTGAAGGGAGTAGTACACACCGGTGTAGGAAATCTTCAATTTCTTAGCAATTTCTCGCATGGAATAGCCTTCATTTCTAAGAACAAAAATAGACTGTCGAGTTTCAGATGAAAGTTCTCTTTTTCTGGCCATTTTGAGCGTTTAATTGACCCCACAAATGTGATGCTCCAGAAACTCAATCTGCTCAAAGAAGTGCCCATCCAACCAATCCAACTTGTGGGAGCTGCTTCTGGAAGCGTGGGGTGCAATTTCTCCAGATTACCTCAACAAATTAACAGCTAGAATGCCAAAGGTCTGCAATGCTGTAATTGCTGCAAATGGAGGATTCTTTGACGAAAGCAAAGTTTGATGTAAAAAAAATCTTATTTCAAATACAAATCATTATTTCTAACCTTGTCAATGTCTTGACTCTATTTTCTATTCATTTCACAACATATGGTGGTGAATAAGTGTGACTTTTCATGGAAAACACGAAATTGTTTGGGTGATCCCAAATTTTTGAACGGTAGTGTATGTATATATATATATATATATAGATAGATAGATCTATAGATCTATATATATATAGATCTATATATATAGATCTATATCTCATAGTTCCCATCTCAGAAGCCCTTACATTCACACAGTGAGAAACAGATACAGAAACAGCACTCTGTCTTTAGACCCATGATAGCAGTTCCCTTTAATTTTTGGATAGGATGTTTGCTAACAATTTACCATTGGCTTTTTTTTTTTGACTGCACTTGGTGTGTGATGTGGTCACATTGTTAGATGTAGATGCTGCCAGATGGCCACTCCCCTCCCTGAGAGGACAGACGGGGCATTGCGACCCTTTCGTCATCCAGAAGTCAAACTCATGGTGCTGTCCTCCACAGTATTGTAATTGGATTTGCATATGGGTATGATTAAACCTGACACCCTGTTGGCTGGGCGCAAAGGTGTCAGCGCTCTATTGTTTATTGCTTGTGTGCAAGATGACCAGAATCGCTTTGGGGTTCGTAACAATCAATCCCATTATGTTTTTGATTGTGTATGGGCCTGGTATCAGCTCACATTTTTTAAATTGCCAATTTTGAAACGGGAGGGGTTGTGGTCTTTAACTGATAATTAATTGAAAAATGTGGAATATTTTTAAATCCTATAGACTGTTCTCATATTCATTTACTACCTAATTATTTTAACAGCGAGTTCTACTGGGTTTTTTGCTGTATTGGCTGTCTGAATGTCATTTAAAAGAGAAAAGTGGGGGGGGGGCAGGAAGCTGCCATTGGCTCCAGGAGCTCCGGGAACAAAGACAAAGTACAGCTGCTCCGAGGGAAAACCTAATGTTGGGGTTTAGAAAAGCCTGGGTTATAAATTAGCATTAAGAGAGACAGAATCTCAGGAGATTTTCTGAACTTACTAAAGTGTGGTTAATCGTCACAGCTTCAGCTCTGGAGACTTTTAAAAGTGGACTGAACATTTCCTTTCATCGCCCTTATCACTTATTGTTACTTAATCCGCCCCTTTCTTCTTTTGCAGATTCAGATGCATTGTGTACCCCTTCAAGCAAAAACTGACGATATCCACTGCCACCCTGATAATAGTTATCATTTGGGTCCTGGCTGTGTCTATCATGTGTCCCTCTGGGGTCATGCTACAGGTGACCAAGGAGCAAACCATCCACGTGTTACTGGGGTATGACAACAAAACAAGCCCTTTCTATTGGTGCAGGGAGAACTGGCCCAACCAGGAGATGAGGAAGATCTACACCACCGTCCTGTTTTCCAACATCTACCTCGCTCCTCTCTCCCTCATCGTCATCATGTACGCCCGGATCGGCATCACGCTCTTCAAAACGGCCGTCCCAACAGGGGGCAAGCCGGGGCATGACAACCACCACACGGTGTCCAAGAAGAAGCAGCGGGTGATAAAAATGCTGCTTATCGTGGCCTTGCTTTTCATCCTGTCCTGGTTGCCACTGTGGACCTTGATGATGCTGAGCGACTATGCCAGCCTCACCGAGCAGCAGTACCGCATCATCAACATATACATTTACCCCTTCGCCCACTGGCTAGCGTTCTTCAACAGCAGCGTGAACCCTATCATCTACGGCTTCTTCAATGAGAATTTCCGCAAAGGATTTCAAGCGGTGTTCAAGTTTGGCTTGTGCAAATCCGACGGACAGCGGAGAAAGACCTACTCACACCGGCTGCAGGGGAACTCGGTGCTTCCGGCGAATCCACAAACCTCCATGGAGCCCATTTCGCTGAACAGCTTGGAAAATAATACCTCACGGCGACTCAACCATGTCAATGAACAGGACTTGGTCATGGAAGATCTGGAAAAGGTATCGCCAAGCAGCGGTGGGGTGACCGTCGTGTCTATTTGAGGAGGTGGCTACTTAGACGGTTTCTCAAAGTTGATGGGGAAAAGGTGATCTGTCAATACGTAAGCAGATCAGTTGCTCTTGTGCCCTCAGTGTAGAAGCTCATAATTGTTTCTTTCATTTCTCTTCCCCATGTAGATAAAGGTGTCATCCAGTCTCAGCAGGTTCCTCGCACTTTTCAGTGCAATCACTGGGTGAACGTCACACAAGATTGATTTCAAAATACACAGCAAACCTTTCCTGTGGTGTATATACCTTTTGAATCAGTAAGTCAGGACTTGGCCCTCACTTTATAACACCTGTCAGTTTAAGAGGATCCACCATTTGGTTGCTGACCTTTACCTATCAGCTTTAAGGCTGACAGTCTACTGTATATTGCACATATTGTGTTAAAATATAAGCAGGTGATGCTGCTGATACTGTGTTTATGTCTGTGTAGTTGAACTCGTGTTGTTTTGTGCATAATGTGAGTCTATTTGTGAGACTTCCCTTAAAATGGCTTTACATTCAGAATAGACTGTTGCCTGATTTATGACAAACTGTTTCACAAATGAACAATTAATACGTACAAAAGAGACCTGAACAGTTAGTTACCTTATATGTATATTCCAAATCTCAATTAACATCAAGAACTTAATTGGCCCACAAATGAGCATCTGTTTCTAAGGGAAATTATATGAATCTGTTTTGACCAAAATCCCAAGAGACAACCTCAAAATTCCGAGTTTGCGTCGCCTTTCCCTTCATCTTTTGTGGATGACACACACATCGCCACTCCTGCCAGCGGATGATTGGCAGATTCAACTGCTGTTTCCTGTGAAATTACACCTTCTTGAAGGTGGTCAGATTATGGTCTTTCATCCGATATGCGTGCTCACAGCGGCCAACAAATACTACACGGTTTACACGGTCGCCTCACAGCAAGAAGGTCCTGGGTTCGAGCCCCGGGGTAGTCCAACCCTGGGGGTCGTCCCGGGTCGTCCTCTGTGTGGAGTTTGCATGTTCTCCCCGTGTCTGTGTGGGTTTCCTCCGGGGGCTCCAGTTTCCTCCCACAGTCCAAAGACATGTAGGTCAGGTGACTCGGCCGTACTAAATTGTCCCTAAGTGTGTGTGTGTGTGTGTGTGTGGGGGGGGGGCTGTGATGGACGGGCATCCGGTCCAGGGTGTCTCCCCACCTGCCGCCCAATGGCTGCTGGGATAGGCTCCAGCATCCCCGCCACCCTGAGAGCAGGATAAGTGGCTGGGATAATGGATGGATGGAATAATGAATGGACGGCTAGTCAGTCTTGGCTTGGCGGACATGTAATAAATAACCCCCCCCCCCCAAAAAAAAACAACCCCAGAACTATGAACACAGGCTCCAAGGAAGTTATATTCAGGCTGAAACAAGGCTGAGCGTGTGGTACTGGTGGTGCAGCCATGCACCACAGCTGTGAAACAAACAGCTCAGGAGGTTGAATAATTCATTTATGTAACGTGGTTTCAGTGAGGAAGGCAAACCTATTATCACTGTGTGAATCATCTGCATTTTCTCAAACTTACAAAAAAAAGAAGATGTTTGATTAGGTGGGGGTCTTTTATTGTGAAATGTGCTTTGGCCAAATGTGGGAGATGTTTGATACTGGATTGGTTGTTCATTCATGAATACGTCATGGACTTGCAAGGACTGTGCCGCAGGCAGAAGTCCCAGATAAGAAGTTGTTGTTATGAATTATAAATCCATTATTCAGAATGAAGGTGAAAAACAAAACAAAACAAAACAAAACGGGGGAGCCAACACTGGGCTCCTCGGCTGTACCGTTTGACTTCATGTACTTGTGTGTAAAGCTACCGTAAGCTTGCTTATGGAGTCTTTATGTTTTTCCGTGTGAGCTGTGATTCCTGGAACATTACTACTTCCTGCTGGCGTAGTTAAATGAAGAAAAAAAAACCCTCTTCTGCTATTTAGATTTAGGTGTTTTAATTGTTGTAAATCTCTTGAGTAGTGTCCTGGAGAGTCAGATTGGTAATGAAAGAAAAACAAAACAGCTAAGGGTGAGATAGCTCGTCTGCCATGATTTTAATACAGTTCACCCTGCTGGCTAACATCGCTCCTCTACGTGCAGCCCTGCAGCCCCATCACAAAACCCTTTTCCCCCCCAGTTGCACCTGGCCACCCCTCCGAGCCGTCCCAGTCCCCCTCTGCCCATCCGGGGAGGGCTGCAGACTGCCACAAGCCTCCTCCCATACATGTGGAGTCGCCAGCCGCTTCGTTCCCAGACGGCATCCGGATGTGGGCCACTTCAGGCAGTGATGCGGCACTGATGGCCTTCTTCTGGTCCTGACAAGATGGATGTGAGCCTGAAGTGGCCCACACCCAGACCGCATCCGGATGTGGGCCACTTCAGGCAGTGATGCGGCACTGATGGTCTTCTTCTGGTCCTGACAAGATGGATGTGAGCCTGAAGTGGCCCACATGTGTAATAGCAAATGTGGCCCAGATATGCCAAATCAAATGTGGGCCTTTTCTGGCAAAGATGTGGTGCTCTGGGCAACATGTAGTCTGGATGTGACCCTGAAGTGGCCCGTGTGGTAAATGGTGAATATGGCCCAAATATCACAAAACAAATATGGCCACCTTTGGCAAAGATGTGGCACATGTGGCATTGCTATGGCTTGGTTCTGGCCCAGATCTGGCAAACAGGAGCGGACCGCCCAAGTGCCATGATTCCACGCGGTATGTGGGCCGGATGAAGTGTCGGGTGTGGGACGGGTCCGGGCCACAGCAATTTTGCTATCTGGGTCATCCCCCCCCCCCCGAGCTGATTTCGACTGTACGAACTAAAACAAAGTCCTGTTGGCGTGACACTAGAGTTTTGAATGTATTGAGCTTGTATTATCCTTCAGTGCCTGTTGGTGGGAAGGCTATTTGTATTTTTGATGTTGCTCCATCCTTTTCTCGGTGAACACACGTGGTGGTGTTTTTCTTTTCTTTTTCTTTTTTTTTTGTCTGGAGTTTTTTGGCATTAAGAGACTCTTGGTGCCGCTGTACAGACTGCATGTGAATATGTTGTACGCTACATTTACTACAAACATGTTGTGGTTATTGATAAGTGTAGTTGTGTGTTTAACCTACGTGGTATGAAATAACAGTGTTGGAGATGGAGTTTTGTACGAGACCTCCGGAGTCCTGTGGGCCCTGGGAGGGTGACACAGTGAGTGAGTGTGGCGACAGACGGGGGTAAAACGTGTCCAGTCTATTTGTGAAGGGCTATTCATCACACTGTCTGTAGTACCTCTGTGACCGTCTGCACAACACACACTCAGTAGAACCCGGGCCCGAACGGTCCGCTGTGAGACCTCCAGTATTTACACGTTGGTTTGGTGTCGTACCGCGTTCAGTTCTTCCAGTATTAAACTCCACAGTTCGCCGTACCAGCTCAGCTGGAAAGTGGACTTTCCTGGCTTGGGTTCAACCCCTCACGCCAAGAAACGTTGATTTGTTGTTTTCCATCCTGTGATACAGAAAATATTTATTTATTTATCATCCCCCCCCCCCCACTTCCCCCCTTTTCTCCCCCACTTTTCTCCCCAGTTGTACTTGGTCAATTGCCCCCCTCTTCCGAGCCGTCCCGGTCTCTGCTCCACCCCCTCTGCTGATCCGGGGAGGGCTGCAGACTACCACATGCCTCCTCCCATACATGTGGAGTCACCAGCCGCTTCTTTTCACCTGACAGTGAGGAGTTTCACCAGGGGGACGTAGCACGTGGGAGGATCACGCTGTTCCCCACTTCCCCCGAACAGACGCCCAGACCGACCAGAGGGGGCGCTAGTGCAGCGACCAGGACACATACCCACATCCGGCTCCCCACCCGCAGACATGGCCAATTGTGCCTGTAAGGATGCCCGACCAAGCCGGAGGCAACACGGGGATTCGAACCGGAGATCTCCGTGTTGGTGGGCAACAGAACAGACCGCTACGCCACCCAGAGACCCCGTGATAGAGAATATATTATTACGATTCTCAAAAATCATTATTACAAAGTGCTTTTAAGCAAAACACAAGCAGTAACAGTACCGATAGAAAATTAAAATGGAGGGAGGGGCGTCCGGGTAGCGTGGTGGTCTATTCCGTTGTCTACCAACACGGGGATCGCTAGTTCGAATCCCATTGTTACCTCCGGCTTGGTCGGGCGTCCCTACAGACAAAATCGGCCATGTCTGCGGGTGGGAAGCCGAATGTGGGTATGTGTCCTGGTCGCTGCACTAGCGCCTCCTCTGGTCTGCCTGTTGGGGGGGGTAGCGTGATCCTCCCACGCGCTACGTCCCCCTGGTGAAACTCCTCACTGTCAGGTGAAAAGAAGCGGCTGGTGACTCCACATGTATGGGAGGAGGCATGTGGTAGTCTGCAGCCCTCCCCGGATCAGCAGGGGGGGTGGGGCAGAGACCGGGACGGCTCGGAAAATAGGGTAATTTGCCAAGTACAATTGGGGGGGAAAGGGGGAGAAAAATCCCCCCCCCCAAAAAAAGATTGAAATAGTGAACTGAGAAGACCACGTATGTGTCTACACACGAGCTAACTTTACAGGAAGTGGAAAAAAACTCACCAAACAATTTCACCGCTATGTCACCAAGCATTACATTGGCACAGGCTCTGTAAACTTTTCCTGTGTCCTGGAACATCGAGGCATTCGAACCCGGATAGCCCAGACCACGGGCGACGGTGCTAACCAGTCAACTAAAGGGCCCGACCCATTAGCCAAGGGCTAGCGACGCTAGTCATCCGTGGTCTTTACAATATGATAAAAAGAAAGTGGTCAGATTTGTAGATATTGTATGCGGTTTTGTGCGGCGATAAAAGGACAATAAATCCAGGGAAAGGAAAAATGAAATGATAAAAGGTCAGTGTAAGAAAAGTGAAATTTAAAGAGTGTTTTCAAAGCTGAGGCAGATTTTGCATGTTTGCACTCCTTAGGAAAGTGTGTTTCATAATCTAAGGGGCCCTGATGGCAAAAGGTCTGTCCGCCCTGGGAGGAGACCAGGATTTGACTGATGAAGTTTTCGTCAAAGGATGGTACACAACCTTGTTTCCCATCGAGGTCAGCCGCCATGGTCTCCCAGCAGCATCATTGCGCTGTTTCCTGCAGAAGATGGGTTTGGAACCCAGACAGCTGAGGCAAGCCATTGGTGAGATAGCCACGGCAGCTGAGACCAGCTCAAGATGGGTGTGGTTGACGAGAGCCCGCAGTTGGAGCCCTTCTGCAGGTGAAGGCTAATTTGGTCTTTGCTGCCCCACTCAGGCGAGGCGTACAGGCTAAGGGGCGAAACGCTTGTGACCCTGAGATACCTGCTGGAGATGCAGAAGGGCTCACCGCAGTGCGAGTGCGCTAACCACCCTTCCACCAAGGAATACCACCAAGAGGGGGAAATTGTAGCATCCCAAGTGGCCCCTGCAGTTTCTGCTTGTAGCAAAGCATCTCCGATGTTTACTTCACCTTTAAGATTGTTTTCAAGGTTGAGACAGATTTTGCTGGTTTACGCTCCTTAAGAAAGTGTGTTTTATAATCAAGGGGCCCTGATGGCAAAAGGCCCTTGCTGTTAGTTAATGTGGTCCTGGGTCCTCTTAATCTGTCCCGAGGACTTCAGGCTACCTTCTGGTTGGTAAATGGTTAAATGAACTGCTAGGTATTCCAGGGCTGAACCCAAAATGTATAGGCAGCCTTTGTGAGGATGCGGGGGAGGGGGTTGATATGCTTCATTTTTTGACCTCCATAAGAATCCTACCAGTGGAGTTTTGGACAAACTGGAGGTGTACGATTAGCTTCAGGAAAAGAGCAAATTACAATAGCCTAGGTGAGAGGAAACGCATAAACACACAGCTGACTTTTTCCATCTGATTTTGAGATTGTTCTGGGGAAATGATTGCACAACTCTGCTTACCGGCTCTTGGAAGATTAGGTTTCCATCAAGTACTATCCACCAAGTACTATCCACCTGAATCTGATGCTGTTAACGTTGTTAAAGTGAGCATGCTAGTTTAAAAAGGTGGGTTTTAAGAGCAGTTTTGAATTCTGTAATGGAGTCCAGTATGCTGGTGTGACAGGTAATAGAGTTCCAGAGTTTGGGTGCAGCGTAGGAGAAAGCTCTGGCACCCATTGTGCTGAGGTTGATGGCTGGTGGTGCCAATAGACCTGCTGGTGAAGACCGCAGGGGGTGAGATGGAGTGTAAGTCTGAAGGAGGTCTGTGAGTTAGGCAGGGGACAGCTTATGAAGAGCTTTGAATGTTAATAATACAATTTTAAAGTGAATCCGCTGTGACTCAGGGAGCCAGTGTAATTGAATCAGCAGGGGGAAGGCATGTTCAGTGGACTCTGAATGTATAATTCATGCTGCAGAATTCTGGACGAGTTGAAGTCTGTGAATAAGTTTGTTGTGGATGCCTGCCAAGATCACATTGCAGTAGTCAATGTGTGATGTGCCCAAAGCATTGAGTAAGACTTCTGACGAGTGTTGTGTTAAAGCAGGGCGTAGTCTGAAGATGTTTTGCAAATGGAAAAAGGCAATCTAGGAGACATTGCTTATATGACTGAAATAGAAAAGGGCACTATCTAGGATATCACCATGTCTCTCAGCCTGAGAGGAGACAGGTATGGTGGCTCCAGCATTGGGGAGTGAGCAAATATCAATTTATGAGAGTGTAGCTTTAGTGCCAATGAGGAATAGCTTAGTTTTACTACTGCTGAATTTCAGACAATTGTTAGTCATCCATATTTGTATATCATGGAGACAAGCAGTGAGCGTACCGGGGGGGGGGGTGGAAGTATAATAATATTAACAATTTCAGCCTCTTGTATCCGCGATCTCACCCTTTTGGTCACTACTCAAAGCTCATAACCATATAGGTGAGACTGAAATGAGTTTCCTCCGTAGGGTGTCTGGGCTCAGCCTTAGAGATAGGGTGAGAAGCTCGGACATCCGGAGGGAGCTCGGAGTAGAGCCGCTGCTCCTTCGTGTCGAAAGGAGCCAGTTGAGGTGATTTGGGCATCTGATTAGGATGCCTCCTGGGCGACTTCCTTTGGAGGTTTTCTGGGCATGTCCAACTGGGAGGATACCCCGGTGTAGACCCAGAACTCGCTGAAGGGACTACATGTCCAATTTGGCCTGGGAACACCTTGGGATCCCCCAGGAGGAGCTGGAGGGCGTTGCTGGGGAGAGGGACGTCAGGAGTGCCCTACCTAGCTTACTGCCACCGCGATCCGACCCTGGAGAAGTGGCTGATAATGAATGAATGAATGAATAATAATAATGATAATAATAATAATAACATTTACATAGTGATTTTCTAGACACAAGGGGATAACTCACTTCAACCAGTGTACCATATATGTATGTGTTGAAACATTAAATGATTCCTGAAGCCAAGTCAAGTCAAATCAAACTTTATTTATATAACAGTGGTTCTCAAAGTGCTGGTACCCATAACCATGGGGTTTGCGAAATTGGGCTGTATCATTAAAAAGTGCAATAGGCCCTGTGATGGCCTGGCGGCCTGTCCAGGGTGTCTCCCCACCTGCCGCCCCATGACTGTTGGGCTAGACTCCAGCATCCCTGTGACCCTGAGAGCAGGATAAGCTGTTTGGATAATGGATGGATGGATGGATAATAATCATTAAATTTATATAACCCTTTTCAGGACACCCAATGCGCTTCATGTTTGAAGGGGGTAACTCACGTCAACCACCAGCAATGTGTGGTGTGGAAGTGGGTTTAATGGACAGATAAAGCCGTGCATCATCAGCATAGCAGTGGAAATGGATACCATAGTGACAGAAGATGTTGCCAAGATGGAGGAGGTAAATAATAAACAGGAGTGGCCCCAACACTGAACCCTGTGGAGCTCCATGAGGAACTATCAAACTTTCTGGTCAGTAATTCTGAATTTGTACAAAACGTGTCCTGTCTGTAAGGTAGGAAGCAAACCATTGATACACAGTGCCCACAACTCCAATGCTAGCCAGATGAGCCATGAGGAGCTGATGGGATATAGTATCAACGGCTGCGGTGAGGTCAAGGAGGATGAGGATAGAGAGTGGACTGGAACCAGCTGCACGAAGGAGGTCATTGGTGATCTAAACCAGGGCTGTTTCTGATTGGAATTGTTCAAAGAGATTATTGTTGTCAAGGTAGATCTGGAGTTAAGATGAAACTACCCTCTCAAGGATTTTGGAGATGAATGGTAAATTGGAAATAGGCCGGTAGTTGTTTTGGTCATTAGAATCTAAATTAGATTTTTTTCAGAGTTGGTCTGATTATGTCAACCTTCAGTGAAGGGGGGACTGTACCAGTGGGCAGAGCGTTGATAATGGAGGTTATCAGGGAGATGATAGAGGGCAGGCATGTTTTAACTAAGGTTTTGGGAATTGGATCCAGGTGACATGTGGAGGTGCTAGACTTAGTAACAAGTTCAAAAATGTGATTTCAGCTGGAAGACTGAAGCCACACAGGACAGTGAATAGGGACACTTTCATGGTGCTTGCCGATAGTAATTCAGTTTGCATGATCATAGCAGAGGCGAGCGGCTCATGAATGGTACTAATTTTGGAGTTGTAAAAACTTCAATAAAGCAGAGCATTGTTCATTAGAAAGGTTACTGTTCACATTGATTTCAGGTGGATTTAGTAACTTTTTCACTGTGGAGAAGAGTGTTCTAGTGTTACCTTCAACTGTACTGATGACATTTGCACAATAGGATGTTTTAGCTGTTGAAAAAGCATTCTGTAACGGAGTATGTGATCCGAACACACTTGTTTATGAGCAGCAAGTCTAGTCTTGGTGCAAAGCCTCTCAAGGCGGCGACCTACAGCCTTTAACTGATGTAGTTCATGTGTGTACCAGGGAGCAGTATGGGCAAACGAGACGACCTGTGTTTTCAGGGGGCTAAAGTATCAAGTGCAGAAGATGAACTATCATTGTAGTAGTCCATAAGATCAGGGAGTGAGCGGTTGGGAGCAGGAATGGGGTTCGAGGTAATTAAACTGCTGAGATCGTCTGGATTAACATATCTAATGTTGCGGTATGATATGTCATGATGCACCCTTGGTTTACTGAGCCATAGGTTGGTGTTGAATAACACAGCAGAGTTCAAGTTACACAAACAGACACCAGGAAAAGGGCTTTTGTGGGAGGCTGGTACATGGGTAAATTAAAAGCAATTGTCTTATGGGCAGATAGCTGATAATCAGCTATTGCTACAGTCAGGGCAGATACCAGAGGATAGCACAAGGTCCATAGCACGGCCATTTAAATAGACGGTCCCCTTCACAGACTGGGTGATGTTAAAAGTGTCAAAGAGATTTACAAAATCGATGGAGAATGCGTTAGATGGACATATATATTAAAATGTGGGGCTATTGAGATCCCCACATATCAATATGCTGTCATAATTGGGCATAACCCGAGTGGGGGGTTTTGAAAAATCAAGGCAAGGCAAGTTTATTTGTATAGCACATTCCATACACAGATGTAATCCAAAGTGTGCTACATAAGACGTACAAAGACAATTCAAATGAAACTGATAGATTTGGGGGCACTAACAAAATGAAAGGTAAGTCACCCATGCAGATGGGTGAGGAGTTAAAGCTTGTTTTAAAAATACATCACACCCTTTCACTTCTAGCAGAAAACCTGGATCGGGGACGGAAGGAGCGATATAGTCACTTTCACTGAGCCCTGTTTCAGTCGTGATGATGTGACGTCCTGATGAGTAAGACGTGCTGGAAAGTGACCTAATATCGAGGGGACCAAACGTAACGTGACGGGACATTTTTACCATCAGCCTCCAGAGACGTGCTTGTGCAAAAACAGGAGCTGAATTTAAATTGATCTGATCAATAATGACTTGATCGTATCTCGTGCGATGGTTTTCACATCAAATACACGAAGAATGCGTAAAACCCCACCGAACTACTGTGACTACTGCCTAGCAGGTACATTACTAGCAGCGGTATTTGGAATACGAGCTGGAGGTGTATGCTGGGTGGCCCCGCGTTGAAAGTGATAGTCGATCAGATGCGGTTGTGGAATAATGAGGTTGTGAAGGTGACCTGTCTGCCATATAATCATATATGATGTTTGCTTACTTTGAACGTTGACCATGTATGGTCTCTGCCGTGTTGAACGTTGGTGTCTGTTGCCTGGACAGATGCTTAAAGCTCGCGTGTAGCAGAACAGAGGTGGTGTTGTAACGTGTCATCTCCATGTGAACTGATAAAGGCCTGTTGGGAACGGTTAGCTGATAGCGGAGGACCGTATGGGGAGCTCACTGGAGCCTAACAAGGTCTGAAGGAACGGTCCTGGAGCCTAACAAGGTCTGAAGGAACGGTCCTGGAGAATAACGAGCTGGACGACAAGGACGAGACGAGACCTGACCTATGAACTCACTGAACAATATGCAAGTTGTGCTATCCATTGGGACGACAGTCCAGCAATAAAACAAGCTACTTCCTCCAAACAGGAGTAGGGAGACTCTCTGGGTACGCACCACTGTGGCCCTGACTCGGACTTGTTTGCAATAAGCTGGACAAGCAGTTCGCGCTGCGAGGCGTAAAGGGAGTGGGCTCTGAGACCAGGGCGCACACTTAAGTGTCTGTGCTTTGTGCGTCTGTTGATGAACATAGTAAAAGGGGTGACAACACTGTAGGAGATGTTTGTCTTGTTCCTCATTTATTGTCACAGTGGAATGAAGTAACAGCCACGGCAGAGGTTGAGAGGAAGCAGGCGTGGGTACGGTCTCTTCTTTATGTTCCTGGTCCAGAACGACTCAAAGTGACCCATGAAATAGTAAAACCATGTCCAGTTGCAGTGCAGATGGTTAAAGGCCGGGGCGGGGGGTGAGGGGGGGGGGGCTGAAGAGAGACAGCTAAAACCCTCACAGTTTAGTTTAACGTCTGAAAGTTGTGTTGAGGTTTAACCTGAAGTCATTGGTTTCAGTATGGACAGTTACAGTACAGACAGGAGGGTGTTCAGTGGAGGTCCAGTATGACCCGGTCTAACCTGGCAATTGACACGGACCTGTTCTTGTGGTCTCTTTGGGTTGAAACAGCTTTTTTAAATGACTGTAAACCATAAATCTTAAAAAACTATTAATAACTGAGATAAAGATAATTTCAGCGGCACAGTGGCACGGTGGTTAGCACGGTCACCTCACAGCAAGAAGGTCCTGGGTTCGAGCCCCGGGGTAGTCCAACCTTGGGGGTCGTCCCGGGTCGTCCTCTGTGTGGAGTTTGCATGGTCTCCCCGTGTCTGTGTGGGTTTCCTCCCACAGTCCAAAGACATGTAGGTCAGGTGACTCAAAGACATGTAGGTCAGGTGGATCGGCCGTACTAAATTGTCCCTAGGTAGGTGTGTGTGTGTGTGGGGGGGGGGGTGGGGTGGGGGGGGGCTGTGTGATGAGCTGGCGGCCTGTCCAGAGTGTCTCCCTGCCTTCCGCCCAATGACTCCTGGGATAGGCTCCAGCATCCCCCCGACGCTGATAGCAGGATAAGTGGTTTGGATAATGGATGGACGGATGGGTGGATGGATGGACGGATGGGCGGGTGGCTTTAAATGCAGTTAAAAAGAGTTAAATAAAAATAAGCTAAAGTAGAACAAGACAAATAAAAAGATAAGTGCAGTGTAAGATGAAAATCAAAAGCTTCTAGTTTAATAAAAGGCAGCGGCAATCAGGGCAGTCTTCAGCCTTGATTTAAAAGACCGGAGGGTTGCAGCAGACCTGCAGGTTTCGGGGAGTTTGTTCCAGATATGTGGAGCATAAAAACTGAGAGCTGCCGCTCCATGTTTACTTTTGACTCTGGGGACAGAAAGCAGACCTGTCCCAGACCATCTGAGAGGTCTGGCTGGGTCATGGTGTAGCAGTAGATCACAAAGAGCAGAGTTTTAAAATCAGTTCTTTGACGAACAGGAAGTCAGCGTGGCGACCTCAGGACTGGAGTGATGTGATCCACTCTTTTGGTCTTTGTAAGGACTCGAGCAGCAGCGTTCTGCGTCAGCTGCAGCCGTTGGATCAGTTTTTTTTTAGAAAGACCTGCAAAGACACCATTACAGTACTCGAGTCAACTGAAGATCAACGCACGGACAAGTTTTCCAAATCCTGCTGAGACAGGACTCCTTCAGTTCTTGATCTAGTCTTCAGGTGATAGTAGACAGACCTTGTAATCGTCCCAATGTGGCTATCTACACCCAGGTCTGGGGTTTCTGGCTTGGTTTGGGGTTTTTAGCATTACCGGTTGTAGCTGTGCACTGACTCTCGGACCTTCTTCCTTGGCTCCAAAGACAATTAGTTCAGTTTTATCTTTGTTCAACTGAAGAAAATTCTGAGACATCCAATCGCTGATTTTCAATTCACAACGTCAAGTTTTTAGAGAGGAAAATCTGCTGAAAACTGGATTTAACTGATAGGATTTCACTTTTGGTAGTTGCATGTTTTGTCTGTTTGTTTTGTTTTTTTTTTTACCCTCATGTTCTGTTCACTAATTAATTACTTAATTAATTCTGTTCACTGTTAGCTGCTGTCATTAACCCGGGTAACCTCTGGGTTTTAAAGCACTACAGCTGGAAAAGGTATCTACAAATCCGTCCATTAACCGACCCGCTTATCCTGCTCTCAGGGTCGCGGGGGGCCTACCCCAGCCGTCACGGGGTTGCAGGCGGGGAGACACATATTTCTATATTGCCATAACTTTTACATTTCGATGATGACGATGATTTATTTCGAACATGCAAATAAGCAGGACATAACGTACACATAATCCATTGCCAATAATCTGAAGTGATCAACAAATCCACACATCACACGCAGCGAACAAATGTGGGTATGCATCAGATTATTTGTTACATGTTGGAAAAGCAGCAGGAGGAAGTATACACTTATTTTTCCTACCCCTTCTCACCTGCTCTTAAGTTAATTCAGCTGCTATACATTACAAACTCACTTCCCGCTGCACTGTGTAGTTCACATTCAGTGCAAGTTGTGCTGCGCAATACAACCTCGCCTACTGTGAACAACGATAAGAGAAAAAAGGAGAAGAAAACCATCCTAATGTCCCGCACCAAGAATAAACACATCTCAATGCTACGTACAACCCAGATATTTTGTCTTTCACAATCGGAATCAGAATCATATTTATTGCCAAGTGCAAGAACATACAATGCATTTGTCTTGCTATGTTGTTGCAAGAGGGAAAGATTAACAGTAAAGATAAAAGTTAGAAAGAATAATAAATAAAAAGCATATGTTTATATATATATATTATTTATTATTCTTTTTAACTTTTATCTTTACTTCTATTTTTATCTTGTGTGTATATACATACATACGTATGTATGTATGTATGTATGTATGTATGTATATATGTATGTATGTATGTATGTATGTATGTATGTATGTATGTATATATATATACACACACACACACACACACACACACACTCACACACAAGATAAAACAAAATAAAAATAAAAGTAAGGTGCAATCACCACTGGTTCAGAGCTGAAACATGAGAGGACCCCGTGACAGCCCCCTGATGCTCACCACCGGGTCTTGTTGTCTTTTATGTTTTATGTAAAGCACTTTGAATTGCCTTGTTGTTGAAACGTGCAATACAAATAATCTTGCCTTGCCTTACAGTAGGAGACAAGTCTTACAACAACCTGAAATGGCACAGCACACATGATCTTTCCACACACTGTTCCTGTCAGGCTGTGATTGCTGAGGCCTAAAACAAGATGGCGGTATACAGGCTAGACGTGGCTCGATGTTCAAGTCCCTTTTAAAATATGTTGTTATGGTAAATGGTAAGGAAGGCAAATCTTCATTTACTTTTTATCTTTTAAGCAGTCATGAATGGCGGTCAGGCACTCGGAGGAACTGACCTCTGTCCGCACCGTGTCACCCAGCAGGGTCATCGCTTGGATAATGTGCAGCTCTACACAGCAATTATTTAGAATTGGTTTTCCAATCAATCAGCATAATCACGGCATTAGGGAATTTTTTATCATTATTTTGGTGTAATGATGTGATAAATTGGAATCAGAATACTTTATTCATCCCCGAGGGGAAATTGGGTTGAAATAAATTACATTCGTTTGTGGGGGACACTGTGTGTTGGAGCCATCTTGGCTTGTGTCTTTCTCATTTTGAAAGAAGATGAAATGCTTAGAAGCTCCACTGATTTCAAAACTTGACAAGCGGTGAATATTCACTTCTGTCCATTGTCTTTCCATCCTCGCCTGATGCAGCCTGACACAGGTTTATTCAGACTGGAACGTGCTTGGACCATTTGATTATTTTCACATGCAGCAGAATCGGTCGTTGATTTTCCTTCTTGTTCCTCCTGTGTACTGTACACGGCTCTCTTCTCAGTCGACCTGACATAAAGTTTGGGTGTCACTTCTGTTTCACTACAGATTACTTTCTGTAAAGAGACTTGTATTGTCCTGATATGATATTTTCATGTAAGCAGCTGTAAATAAATGAATATGTGATGCTCACGTTTAAGTTTTCCTGCATATTTTCTGAAATTGTCAAATTAATTTCTGGCTCTGGATAGATGGCCTCACTTTTCTTCTTTTTTTTAATTGTTCCCCGCTGTGAGACGAAGCATCGGTGTCATGTGGTAAACGTCAAAATATGTTAATGATCTTTAAAAAAGGTGTTGAACTCTGACCTCATAAATAATAAAACAATAAAACATTTCACTTGTGTAATTGACTCAACTTTGACACTAATGGACAACATTAAGATCATGAATATTGCAGTGTCTAAGGCACACTGCACAGTATGGTATAAATGGGCTAACAGGGCCAAGCCCTCCCTATCTTTTACAATAAAGATGAGAAAATTATTGTTGCAAAAAACCTTAGAACAGATTATTTTACATTTTGGTGGGACCTAAGAGCAGCAACAGCGCTAAATAGTCACAAGAAAGACACAAAATATATCTAAATGGGCTCATTTTTACGGCCCAAGCACAAATGCATCAGCTTCCGGTCATCTTCATGTTACTTGAGTGACAGGCGTTCTGGCACGCCCCCTTAATGGCTGCTCATTTGGGCTTAATCCAATCAGCCCACAGGCCACTGACTTCTGACCAATGACAGCGCAGACAGCGACGTGTACGCGTGCGAGAGTGGGCGGGGAGAAAAGTGAGCGACTGTGGCAATGGCGGCCGCGGGCGTTAGCATGAACGAGGCGGATTATTTACGTTCTCGTCCATTTTCTTCTTCGGTGTCTTTGGAGGAAGAATTGGAAGTGAAGAGACTGGGGACGCGTCGTCCAAACGATGTCCAAATAACACGAAAGGACAAACGACAAAACCGTAAGTTTTGTGTCACTTGGTTTCAGCAAAAGGACCGGCTAACGGCCAGTGCAGAGCCCTAGCAAGAGAGAGGCGCGTCAATGAGGGGTCAGAGGGCGAGAGGGTCACGTGGTTCATGTAGCCGCCGAGTAGTTCCAAACGAAGATCGGCGGGTCATTTAAATGAACTGCTTAGCCGCCATTTCTGGTAGCTAGTGTAAACTACTAAGAATACACGTTAGCCCCTAGCTAGCTAACGGGTCTGACCCTTTAGCCGAGCGGTTAGTGATGCCGCCTTGTGGTGTAGTACACCCCGTATCGAATCCCGCACCGGGCAAGAAAATAACCGCTTACATTGTGGCAGCGGCGGGATCCGGAAGTGTGCAGATCCTCAGAAGTCTCTTCGGAGCGCGGGAAGAACAAACCGCGAGGGCGCGCTTCCGGGAGAGGGTGACGACTGTAAACTACTAATAACACACGTTAGCCCCTAGCTAGCTAACGGGTCTGACCCTTTAGCCGAGCGGTTAGTGACGTCGCCTTGTGGTGCAGTACACCCGTATCGAATCCCGCACCGGGCAAGAAATTAACCGGTTACACTAGTAATCAATATTTTCAGATTGTTACATTTCTATATAGATATAGATATATTCCAACGTGACACATCTTCTATTTGCACTGTTTGGAACTATCCGGGGCTCCCGTGATCCGCCGCCATTGCTGTTAAATAATTGGCCCATTGACGCAACTCTCTCTTCCTAGGGCTCTGGGCAAGTGTAGCTGAGAATTCACTTTTGTGTTCCCCACGCTAAGCTTTCTGGGGGAGACGCGGCTCGGACCCAACAAGGAGTTGCGGATTTGAAACACGACAAAGTTAGGAGACATGAATGCGGCGGCAGGAGTCGCACACGCTGGGAGCAGCGTAAAGCCGTCAGTGCTGGCTGGGGGAAGTTAGCAGGCGTTCGCCATCCCGGATTGTGGACTGGATTACATTCTGTGGGGCGCGCGAGCTGGCTCTGCGGGGGGTCTGGCGAATCTCCGACGTCACTCCAGGGGGCGTGTTTCTGGACCTTGTAGACCAGCTCTCTTTTTGGGATAGCCGCTCAGCCGGGTCTCCTGTCAAACACACAGGTTGCCAAGTGCCAGTGGCGCCCCCAAGGGGTGGCCACGGCCACCCTGACACTATCCCTGGCCCCCCCGCTGCCCCCCCCAGCCACGAGTCGCATATGCAGTATATGCTTCTGATTATGCATAATATGCTTCTATCTGATATTTTACATTAGGGGCTGTTCATTTAAATCAATAATGTATATTTTTCTTAACTCTCATATTGACAGTTTTCCACTAGCCTATACAGTATACTACAACAGCAGCATAGAATTCCCCAAATCCAGTCATGGCTTTTGGTTTTGGTGTGCCACCCCAAGATTTTCAGTGGCCCCATTTGGCCACCCCTATGAAACATTTATGGGGGCGCCACTGCCAAGTGCACGTCTAAGACGAGGCAAAATAAGTTGCGTGATTGTGTATGGTCGCTGTTTGTGGACAGAAGTTGGCTGATGAAGTATGGCGGGCACCGTTTGTGGCTGTGCGAGCTGACGAGACAACCGACGCTGCAGGTGTAGTAAGCCGGCGTGTGACGGTGCTCAGGGAACAACCCGAAAACAATCTTCAGAGCACTTTTTCTGAAAGACTGAAATTAACACAAATGGCCATCACAACCCCCGTGACACCTGCAGAGTCAGAGAGGTGCCTCAGTACCCCTAAGAGGGTCAAATCATTCCTCCCAAGTACTGCGGGACAGGATAGGCTGAACGCCCTGACTATGCTGTCTGTTGAGCGGGACTTCAGCGACATGGTGATTAACCTGTTCACATCCCGATGTGAGCTTCTCTTCCAATAAGGTGGGCCCAAGCCTATAGCCCTCTTAAGAGACCACCACACATTTTCCCAGATCGCATCCAGATGTGGGCCACTTCAGGCGATGATGCGGCATTGGTGGCCTTCTTCTGGCGCTGACAAAATGGATGTGACTCTGAAGTGGCCCGTGTGGTAAATGGTGAATATGGCCCAAATATCACAAAACAATTTTGGGCCACCTTTGGCAAATATGTGGCACATGTGGCATTGCTATGGCTTGGTTCTGGCCCAGATCTGGCAAACAGGAGCGGACCGCCCAAGTGCCATCATTCCAATTGGTATGTGGGCTGGATGGAAGTGTTGGTTGTGGGACGGGTCCGGGCCTCAGCAATTTTGCTATCTGGGTTAGCTTTCCTGTCTGCATATCGCTTGTCTCTCTTCTATAACGACCCTTGTTTTTGCTGTGCTTACCAAATTGTTTTATTGCACAACATGTTGCCAAACAGTTGCGATAGTGTAAACTACTAATAAAGGAACAGCTGCAGTGTTTACCGGCAGTCGTTTCAGTTGGGGCACATTTTGTTGTGCATCCTTAGGTGAGCCTTTTTCTGACACTGTAGGCTACATGGTTCTGCATTCTGTTCTATCATGCAGCATATCATTCCATCATTCTTGCATATGTTGTTCTTGTTAAAAATGGCGTGGGCTAATGTGTACAGAGAAAAAAATAGTCAAATGGTGTGTACACAAGTGTGTGTGAGAAAGACCTTTTTTTGGCATCAAGCCATTCTTATACTTCTCTATAGTGTTGTTGTATAGCACTTGCTATAACAGGGTGTGTAGTGTCAGTGCTCTAACATGGTGCCTCAGATGTTATGTTGCTGTTGCTGCAGTGTGAACTATAGGTGGGTATACTATATTTGTTAGCCCACCCACCCAATATCACCACCAGCCGTCACCGATGAGAAGTAAACCTTAATGGATGAGAAGACTGTGCAGAGGAATACATACGTGCAGAATATATGGTAGGTTCCTCAAGTCACTAATGGTATTGATACTAGGGGTGTAAGAAAATGTCGATACACTCGAGTATCGCGATATTATCTTTTGTGATACTGTATCAGTATCACAAAATGTAATTGTTTACATGTAAATGTTCGTGACAAACATGTTGTGTTGTGTTGTGTGTAACCCCGTGACTGCTAGGTAACAGTGTTGTCATCTATCTTCAGCCAACTGACTCTTCCACTCCAACCCAGCAACATAAACTGTGACAGGAAGTAGCATAAGCACAAAGAATACCGGCCTATGAAATCACAATATATCACGATATATCGAATCGTAACCCCGGTATCCTGATACGTATCGTATCACCAGATTCTCACCAATACACAGGCCTAGTTGGTACGAGGTGGGTTGGACAATTGTTATTGTACAGGTGCTGCTATCTGCTCTTTGGGTTTTTATGAAGCCACTGTAAATCCATTTATCAGTTTGTGTAAATCCATTTAGAGATACATTCATTGATGTATATACTCATTCATCCAAGTTGTGCTCCCTTACAGAATGTCAGCTGGGAATAGGTCATTGT
Source organism: Lampris incognitus (assembly GCF_029633865.1). NCBI lineage: Eukaryota > Metazoa > Chordata > Actinopteri > Lampriformes > Lampridae > Lampris > Lampris incognitus. Next base: position 150,315,544 of record NC_079211.1, read on the forward strand.
TGTGCAACCGCCAACAAAAAACGGTAATTTCCTGCAGTCCAACACAACCCACATACGGAGACTAAATGGTGAGTGTTTGAAAACTATGATTAATGGGGCAATAGCTGATGCTTGTTGTACATGATGCTGGGAGGATTTGCATGCTTGCGTTTGTCCGAGAGAGTGTTTAATTTCATGTTGACAGTTGCTTTGGAGTCGAGACCAAATCCAGACCACCTCCTCAGGGTGGCGAGCCAGAATCGAGACCAGTGAGGCCAAAACTTCCATTGCACAAGTCCAATTAAACGCCACGACTGTAACTGTGATAGTCTACCGTCAAAGGAAAGGTCACCTTAATATAAACTGCAACATATTGTAATATATTGGACTTTTTTCCTGTGCCAAGGGAGGAATCTTTCAGATTGTACTTTTCAAATGTTGAGACATTAATTAATAATATAAAACGGGAACAAATTAGATCACAATTCAACTTTTTAGTTTAATGTTCATTTACCAGAAAAAGAAAAGCAAATATAAATCTTGTACCCGACCGGTCTCGAAAGTTTCTCGCGAGTCCATGCCGTGTAAGACCGAGTCATTATGCCATGAAGTCCGAGACGAGACCGAGACCTGCAACATGTGGACTAGAGACCGAGTCCAGAGTGGGGTACTACGACTAGTCAACAGATAAGCTGTGGTAAATGTGGCTCGTCGATTTACAGCAGTCTCTCAGTGGCTGATTCATTTTAAAATCAAAAGCGTCCCTACAGACACAATTGGCCGTGTCTGCGGGTGGGAAGCCGGGTGTGGGTATGTGTCCTGGTCACTGCACTAGCGCCTCCTCTGGTTAGTCGGGGCATCTGTTTGGGGGGGGGGCTGGAGGGAATAGCGTGATCCTCCCATGCGCTACGTCCCCCAGGTGAAACTCCTCACTGTCAGGTGAAAAGAAGCAGCTGGCGACTCCACATGTATGGGAGGAGGCATGTGGTAGTCTGCAGCCCTCCCCGTATCGCCAGAGGGGGTGGAGTGATGACCGGGACGGCTCGGAAAAATAGGGTAGTTGGCCGGATACAATTGGGGTGAAAAAAAGGGGGGGAAGCCAAAAAATGAAGATACATGGGAAAAAAATGTTTACTTAATCTTCTGTTCCCCAGAGGAAGCAGGCTTTACAGCATCGTCTCTGCAGTCTATTCAGTAAAGGATTCATTCAACACATCCTCGACTATGCAGCTGTTCCACTCTATAACCTATAGGATGGGAAATACTTGTAGTACTGTGAGAGAATGAGAACAAAACGCTCCATTCACAGGGAAGAGCACTCTTCAATGAGTGTGAGAGAAGTCGCCCTCCTGTTAATTACCTGTTTGCATCCTCTTCAGCTCGATGATTCACTGGAGACTTTACGACACTTAGAGCGACGTTATGGTGCCAAAGGATGCAGGATGGAAACCACTCTCAGCCCTCTGTGTGTGTGTCTGCCTTGAGGACAAGTCACTTGAGGAATGCCTGTTTTATTGTGAGTGAAGAATTCATTCATTCATTCATCTTCAGCCGCTTCTCTGGGGTCGGGTTGCGGTGGCAGCAAGCTAAGTAGGGCCTTCCAGACGTCCCTCTCCCCAGCAGCGCCCTCCAGCTCCTCCTGGGGGATTCCAAGGCGTTCCCAGGTCAGATTGGACATGTAGTCCCTCCAGTGAGTTCTGGGTCTACCCCGGGGTCTCCTCCCAGTTGGCCGTGCCCGGTAAACCTCCAAAGGAAGGCGCCCAGGAGGCATCCTAATCAGATGCCCGAACCACCTCAACTGGCTCCTTTCGACGTGAAGGAGCAGCGGCTCTACTCCGAGCTCCCTCCAGATGTCCGAGCTCCTCACCCTATCTCTAAGGCTGAGCCCAGACACCCTACGGAGGAAACTCATTTCAGCCGCTTGTATCCACCATCTCACCCTTTCGGTCACTACCCAAAGCTCATGACCATAGGTGAGGGTTGGAAGGAAGACTGACTGGTAAATTGAGAGCTTTGTCTCCCGGCTCAGCTCCCTCTTCACCACAACGGTCCTGTACAACGTCCACATTACTGCTGAAGCTGCACCAATCCACCTGTCAATCTGCCACTCCACCCTACCCTCACTCGTGAACAAGACCCCGAGATACTTGAACTCTTCCTGTGGGTAAAGAATCTCAAAGAATAACACATCTTTTGAAAACAGCAAAAAACAAAACTTTGCGTCATTGTGCATCAAATACAAACAACTGCAGATGTGTATTGCTGGTCGGGGGGGAGGGGGGAGGGGGTACGAACAGGAAATATCCAGTGTTACTGAGATTCATGTGTGGGAACATTTGGTGTTATCTGGTTTACTCTGCACGCTGGGGCGGTCTGCAGCTGGGTGTGAAACGGCCGGGGTGAGAGTCGGCACCTCCACGTCTGAGGCCACGGTTCTCTTCCGGAAAATGGGGGATTGCTCCCTCCGGGTTGGGGACGGGGGGGCTCCTCACTTTTTAATTACATGAAAATTTGATTTTGGTTATTGTGATGCGGGGGGGAAAAAAATCCAAATCCCAAATTCAAACAAGGTGAATAGGGACAAATGGCTCAGCTGACAGCACACGAGGCCCTTTTCGCTGGTTTTTATAAGTCGATCAGTTGTTTAGGGGCTCTGGAGAAAAAAATGAAACGTTAAAAAAGATAAAACCTACTCTTCAAAGTGTTTAATCAAGGCTAATTCTTAAACGTCCTGATCGCCTATTTTTAAAATGTATTTGGATTGAAACAAAGTGTTACTGACCGCATCGTTTTAAGGCTGCACTTGAATGGATGACGGTAGGGCGAACACTTTTTTTGACAGTGAAGTATTCAATATTGATTATCAAATATTGATTAACGGGGGGCAGCACGGTGGCGCAGTGGTTAGCGCCGTCGCCTCACAGCAAGAAGGTCCTGGGTTCGAGCCCCGGGGTAGTCCGACCTTGAGGGTCGTCCCGGGTCGTCCTGTGTGTGGAGTTTGCATGTTCTCCCCATGTCTGTGTGGGTTTCCTCCCACAGTCCAAACACATGTAGGTCAGGTGACCCAAACACATGTAGGTCAGGTGACCCAAACACATGTAGGTCAGGTGACCCAAACACATGTAGGTCAGGTGACTCAGCTGTACTAAATTGTCCCTACGTGTGTGTGTGTGTGTGTGTGTGTGTGTGTGTGTGTGTGTGTGTGGGCCCTGTGTAATGGCCTGGCGGCCTGTCCAGGGTGTCTCCCCACCTGCTGCCCAGTGACTGCTGGGATAGTCTCCAGCATCCCGCTACCCTGAGAGCAGGATAAGCGGTTGGGATAATGGATGGATGGATGGATGATTAATGGGAACAGTTTAACCCTAGAGCCCGGAGCTAATGAGTGATTGGTACACTTAAGATGTACCGTAGATTTCATATAAACTCTGTTGACTACTATAAGTAATATAAGTAATAAACAAATATCCATCCATTCATTCGTTGTCTGAGCCAATTAATCCGAGTTGGGCTCGCGGGAATGCTGGAGCCTATCCCAGCAGTCACTGGGCGGCAGGTGGGGAGACACCCAGGGACAGGTCGCCAGGCCATCACAGGGACCACATGCACACACACACACACCTAGGGACAGTTCAGTACGGCCGATTCACCTGACCTACATGTCTTTGTACTGTGGGAGGAAACCAGAGCCCCCGGAGGAAACCCACACAGACACGGGGAGAACATGCAAACTCCACACAGAGGACGACCTGGGATGACCCCCAAGGTTGGACTACCCCGGGGCTCGAATCCAGAACCTTCTTGCTGTGAGGCGACCGCGCTAACCACTGCGCCACCGTGCCGCCCTAATAAACTACTACTACTACTACTACTACTACTATTATTATTATTATTATTCTCGGTTGCTGCCGTTAGGGGGCGCCACAGCGGATCACCCGTTTCCATCTCTTCCTGTCCTCTGCATCTTCCTCTGTCACACCAGCCACCTGCATGTCCTCCCTCACCACATCCATAAACCTCCTCTTTGGCCTTCCTCTTCTCCTCTTCCCTGGCAGCTCCATATTCAGCATCCTTCTCCCAGTATACCCAGCATCTCTCCTCCACACATGTCCAAACCATCTCCATCTTTTCTCTCTGGCTTCGAGGTGGCGCCCTAATAAACAGAAGTAATGAGCATAATAAACATGTATTGGTATCCCTGCTGCTGCTGGTGCTGTTGCTCTGAGATTGAACTTGGACGTGTGTGTGCACGACTCTGTTAAATTCCTCTGATATCCTGTTGATGTTGTGTCTACATGGATTAGCGACACTCTGCAGGATCAGGAGGCTGGAAATAACTTGATTTCTTATAAAAACAACTTTTACCTTTCTGTCTGTCTGTCTGTCTCTGTCTGTCTGTCTGTCTGTCTGTCCATCTATGATTTCAAATATGGCAATTATATAGTCTACACATAGAGGGATATATGATATTGACATATGATATTGATATTATAGTATCATGCATATATTTCAGGTACACAAAAAATGCAACAGAGAAATCCCCCATCAATCAAATAGAAGATGATATTACTAATAGTTCACAGTATAGACCTGGTTGTTGTATCAGTATATCTAATAATATTAATAAGTCAGTCAGTATTACTCTTATTGTATTCTGTAGTAATTGTATTGAAAAAAACTAAGTAGCATCCTTTTAGAGAAGGAGGTTTTGGAGATAAATAGTACAGATTAGAGGGATGGGGACGCCACCGATATATATTTGAATGCACGATTAATGAAATATCTATTTTTCTTTATGTGAAGATGGCCACAAAATTACTCAGTAATTGAATGAAGCGTAGGTGGGCAGAAAGTCAATACCTGGGGTTTCTGGGGAACGGGTACAATTAAGAAAGGTGGCGCACGGCAAAGAAATAGTCGACAAAGAAAATAATGATCTAATAATTAAAATAATTTTATTAAAATGTTTTATTAAAAAAAAATGGAATAGGCTCCAGCATCCCCGCGACCCTGAGAGCAGGATAAGCGGTTAAGATAATGCATGGATATATATATATATATATATATATATATATATATATATATATATATATATACTAGAAGAACCCCGCTACAATGTAGCGGTTTGGTTCTCCACCCGTCTAAATCTCCCTCCTCTTCATCCTGCCAGCTAACCGCCTTCCCCCTGCCCCTAAACCCCCCCCCTCCAACTCCCTCCCCCCAAATGCTCAGAATCATGTGAAATACCGAGAAAAGTGGTTTTTAGCCATTTATAGAAAATGTATATTTTGCATAATTATGCATAATTATTATAATTATATTTTAATTTTCTGCTATTTTTCTGGTCCTCTCTGGAACAATACCTACCACCTCACAAAAAAAAAGGATCATAAGTGCATTTTTGCAAAAATGCATATATTTTGCATAATGCCAAAACATTTCTAAGTCCCAGAAAATCTACTCATATATTTTCGTAATGTGTGTGAGTGTGGTGTTAGTGTGTGTGTGTGAGTGTGTGTGTGTGTGTTAGTGTAGATAGCAGGACTGAAAACTAAAGCACTTATGATCCTAATTCTTTTCGGAGGTGGTAGGTATTGTCTCAGAGAGTAAGGGAAAAGTCCCAGAAAATTAAAATTATGCATAATTATGCATAAATATGCAAAATATGCATTTTTCTAAAAATGGCTAAAAACCACTTTTCTCGGCATTTCAGATGATTCTGAGCTTTGGGGGGAGGAGGGAGTTGGAGTGGGGGGTGGGGGTTTAGGGTTAGGGGGAAGGCGGTTTGCTGGCAGGATGAAGAGGAGGGAGATTTAGACGGGTGGAGAACCAAACCGCTACATTGTAGCGGGGCTCTTCTAGTATATATATATATAAAGCAAGAGTGTATGTTTGTATGTTCGCTTAAAACTCCAGAAATACTCATTGTGGAACAAAAAGAAAGGCATCTTTACAATCAGCACTTTCCAAAGATTGCACAGTTTGAAAAATATTTCAAAATCATTGAAATTTTTTTTATTTATTTGCGAAATTGAGTTTATTTTGTGGCGATTTGCAGCAGCGGCGCCAGTGGCGGTGGATTTGCGGCGATTAATACACACATTGGCAAAGAAGCTTGATGAATGGATTGAAAATGATGACATTTGATCATTTTCGTTTATAAGATTAGTTTATTCGACATTCGTTTATCACATGCATCATATCATAAATAAGCCTATATTTCATCATCGATTATATCGTAAAGATCAGCTCGTGTTGGTTGTTTTGGTGAGAACATTTTCCCCGGGCAACGCCGGGTACCTGTGCTAGTGTTCACTAAAGCAAAGAAAAACGGTGCAATTATATGTTTTGTTTCTTTTCCCCCACTGTACCGAAAACATAGCGAACGGATTTTTGTGTACCGTTACACCCCCATCTTCCATCCATCCATCCATTATCCGAACCGCTTATCCTGCTCTCAGGGTCATGGAGATGTTGGAGCCTAGCCCAGCGGTCATTGGGCAGCAGGCGGGGAGACACCCTGGACAGGCCGCCCGTCCATCACAGGCCCCCCCCCCCCCACCACCACCACCACCACCACACACACACACACACCTAGGGACAACTTAGTACAACTGATCCACCTGACCTACATGTCTTTGGACTGTGGGAGGAAACCGGACCCCCGGAGGAAACCCACACAGACACAAGGAGAACATGCAAACTCCACACAGAGGACGACCCGGGATGACCCCCAAGGTTGGACTACCCCGGGGCTCGAACCCAGGACCTTCTTGCTGTGAGGCGACCGCACTAACTTACTGCATCACCGTGCCGCCCTTTTGATTTTGGGTACATCCCATTTTAAAAGGTAGAGAAAGAGAAGGAGCGTTCTACTGCCTCATACAGGATCTGAAGCTCTACCATGGCCGGTTTGGGGCATATTTTAGGATATTGATAGGACAGTTTGAGGTCCTTCTGGGGATGCTAGCATCGCATCTGAGGAGGCAGATGACCAACTACAGAGATCCTATTGACCCAGGGTAGAGTCTGGCAGTCTGTCCGAGGTAAGTTGTATAACCTAAACTACTATAGTGTACGTTTTGAATATGTAGGCCTATTAAAATGTTTATGTTATAGTGTTTCCCAACACGGCCTTATCTATCTATCTATCTATCTATCTATCTATCTATCTATCTATCTATCTATCTATCTATCTATCTATCTATCTATCTGTCTATCTGTCTATCTGTCTATCTATCTATCTATCTGTCTGTCTGTCTATCTATCTATCCTCATCCTCTTTTTAACTAGACTCATTACAAATTGAGCATGGTCTGGCATTTGTTTTATTTTTGTTTTTACAATCTATTCATACATTTTTGCAGAGCCAGGCACAGGCCTCTAATGAGATTATGATTACTTTTTTTAATTTAATGATATCAATTAATAAAGGATATCAATTAATAAATGATATCATTTTAAACAAATCATAAACTACTGGCACAAATGCAGATCAAATTGTTTTCTTACCTCCCCCAGATTCCTCAGAATTGGGATTCTTTCACGACCATTGCCACCAGTTTCCGTCTTGGTGTGTCAACCATGGCTGTTTTGGTGAAAGACATCTGTGAGGTCATGTGGGCACAAATTAAGTAATCCTACTTGCCAGTTCCAACTGAGGAGCTCTGGTGAAACACTGCCAGGAAGTTCCAGGAAAAATGGAATTTCCCAAATTGTATCAGTGCACTAATGGGAAGCATACTGTAAATCAGCCACCAGCTGATCCTGGCTCTAGTTTTTACAACGACAAGGGCACCTTCTCTGGTCCTCCTCACTCTGGTGGTTACGGAGTACCGGTTTCTGGCTGTCGACGTGGGAGGTTTTGGCAGCAACAGTGATGGAGACATCTTCGCCAACTCTTCTCTGGGACAGGCCCTTCAAGCTGGTACCTTGAATGTACCAGCACCATGCCCACTCCCCTCTAGGGTTGTGTATTGGCGAGAATCTGGCAATACGATACGTATCATGATACAGAGGTTACGATTCAATACATGGTGATATGTTGTGATACTGTAAGAAAGGCAATATATTGCGGTTTCATAGGCCTGTGTTCTTTGTGCTTATGCTACTTCCTGTCTCAATTTACGTTGTTGGGTTGGAGTGGAAGAGTCAGATGACTGAAGATAGATGACAACATTGTTATCTATGTAGCGGTTGTGGGGTTACACACAACACAACATGTTTGTCACAAACCTTTACATGTAAACAATTAAAAATCCATATAGTGATTTTGAGAATTGATACAGACAATATCGCCATACTTGAGTGTAACGATATTTTCTTACAGCCCTACTCCCCTCAGCATCAGAGTTGGGACCGGTGTCATTTGTGATAGCGGCAGATGAGGCTTTCCTGATGAAAACCTTGCTCTTCCATCCCTATCCTGGGCCAGAGGATCAGCGGGTATTCAACTACCGCCTCGCCAGGGCCCAACACATTTCTGTGAATGTTTTTGGCATTCTCAAGCCAGTGCTGGAGAGTGCAACAACACCGGCTGCAAGTATCTCCTGATACAGCTGATGGCATCATCAAAGGTAACTGCATCCTAACTAACTACCCCCGTGGGGCAGATGGGAACCACAGCGTTGATGTTGAGCATGAAAATGTTGCTGATGTGCTTAAAAGTAGTTCGTAATTTGCACGTTATTTTTTCTTTCTTTCTTTTCTTTTCCGGCGGTACGGTGGCGGAGTGGTTAGCACGGTCGCCTCACAGCAAGAAGGTCCTGGGTTCGAGCCCCGGGGTAGTCCAACCTTGGGGGTCGTCCCGAGTCGTCCTCTGTGTGGAGTTTGCATGTTCTCCCCGTGTCTGTGTGGGTTTCCTCCGGGTGCTCCGGTTGCCTCCCACAGTCCAAACACATGTAGGTCAGGTGGATCGGCTGTACCGCATTGTCCCTAGGTGTGAGTGTGTATGTGTGTGTGTGTGGGCCCCTGTAATGGCCTGGCGGCTTGTCCAGGGTGTCTCCCTGCCTGCTGCCCATTGACTGCTGGGATAGGCTCCAGCATCCCCATGACCCTGAGAGCAGGATAAGCAGTTTGGATAATGGATGGAATTTTCTTTTCTAATACGCTACCACCAGCTCATCACACACCAGGGTGGTGGAGAATTGAAGATGAAACTTGGAAATTATCATTGGACCAGTGTGATGTCAATATTGTATTCTGGTTGTTGATTGGTTGGGGACGACATCCTTTGTTGGAGCATCGTTTTACTTGTTTTGGCCAATAACAGATGACACAAGACAAGATTCGGACATGACATCGTGTTATGACGTCTCCACGTGTGTTATTTTACTACGTCTGCTAGTTTAGTTTAGCCTCACAGTTTAGTTCAGTCACTTATTTTTGGCAGTCCTGGTCTTCCATAGATTGAGTCGGTCAATCTATTACCTCTATTATTGTCTGTCTTCCCTGTTTTATTATGAAGTTCACCCGTCTTGTCCTGTCGGTTCCCGCTCTTGGTTTTGTCCTCAATCAACCCGTGTTACCCGCACCTGTCCCCCATTCCCTCGTTAGCTCCCCAGCTCAAATACTCCTCTGGTTTCCCTGTCCCCCATTCCCTCGTTAGCCCCCCCCCTCAAACACTCCTCTGGTTTCCCTGTTCCCCATTCCCTCGTTAGCTCCCCAGCTCAAACACTCCTCTGGTTTCCCTGTTCCCCATTCCCTCGTTAGCTCCCCAGCTCAAATACTCCTCTGGTTTCCCTGTTCCCCATTCCTTCGTTAGCTCCCCAGCTCAAATACTCCTCTGGTTTCCCTGCCCCCCATTCCCTCGTTAGCTCCCCATCTCAAATACTCCTCTGGTTTCCCTGCCCCCCATTCCCTCGTTAGCTCCCCAGCTCAAACACTCCTCTGGTTTCCCCGTTCCCCATTCCCTCGTTAGCTCCCCAGCTCAAACACTCCTCTGGTTTCCCTGTTCCCCATTCCCTCGTTAGCTCCCCAGCTCAAACACTCCTCTGGTTTCCCTGTCCCCCATTCCCTCGTTAGCTCCCCAGCTCAAACACTCCTCTGGTTTCCCTGTTCCCCATTCCCTCGTTAGCTCCCCAGCTCAAACACTCCTCTGGTTTCCCTGTTCCCCATTCCCTCGTTAGCTCCCCAGCTCAAACACTCCTCTGGTTTCCCTGTTCCCCATTCCCTCGTTAGCTCCCCAGCTCAAACACTCCTCTGGTTTCCCTGTTCCCCATTCCCTCGTTAGCTCCCCAGCTCAAACACTCCTCTGGTTTCCCTGTTCCCCATTCCCTCGTTAGCTCCCCAGCTAAAATACTCCTCTGGTTTCCCTGTCCCCCATTCCCTCGTTAGCTCCCCAGCTCAAACACTCCTCTGGTTTCCCTGTTCCCCATTCCCTCGTTAGCTCCCCAGCTCAAACACTCCTCTGGTTTCCCTGTTCCCCATTCCCTCGTTAGCTCCCCAGCTCAAACACTCCTCTGGTTTCCCTGTTCCCCATTCCCTCGTTAGCTCCCCAGCTCAAACACTCCTCTGGTTTCCCTGTTCCCCATTCCCTCGTTAGCTCCCCAGCTCAAATACTCCTCTGGTTTCCCTGACCCCCATTCCCTCGTTAGCTCCCCAGCTCAAACACTCATCTGGTTTCCCTGCCCCCCATTCCCTCGTTAGCTCCCCAGCTCAAACACTCCTCTGGTTTCCCCTTTTCCCCATTCCCTCGTTAGCTCCCCAGCTCAAACACTCCTCTGGTTTCCCTGTTCCCCATTCCCTCGTTAGCTCCCCAGCTCAAACACTCCTCTGGTTTCCCCTTTTCCCCATTCCCTCGTTAGCTCCCCAGCTCAAACACTCCTCTGGTTTCCCTGTTCCCCATTCCCTCGTTAGCTCCCCAGCTCAAATACTCCTCTGGTTTCCCTGTCCCCCATTCCCTCGTTAGCTCCCCAGCTCAAACACTCCTCTGGTTTCCCCTTTTCCCCATTCCCTCGTTAGCTCCCCAGCTCAAACACTCCTCTGGTTTCCCTGTCCCCCATTCCCTCGTTAGCTCCCCAGCTCAAACACTCCTCTGGTTTCCCTGTCCCCCTGCCAGAGTGTCTTGTGTGTATAGCCAAGCTTTCCAGCATTCTCCAGCCCAAGTTCTTCCTGTTTACCATGTTTGGAGTCTTTTTCCTGTTCCTGAACTTTGGTTCTCTGCCAGCCCCTCATCCGATCTTATTGCCTGTTTGGACCGACTTCCCCAGTATAATTCCAACGTATGCTTTGAACCTCTTTTTCCTGTCTGCCTGCCCTAGACTAATAAACTGTGTTCTGTAGCCTTCTTGTCTGTGAGTCGTGCATTCGGGTTCACGTCTGCCAGTTTCCTTGGGAAATGTGACAGTACAATCTGGCCACACGTGAACCCAGCCGACTCAGATTGCTATCTGAATAGGCTGCTGGCGCATACCAGGGCCCTTTCACGCCATTACCGGCCATTTCCATAGCGGAGGCACTGCAGTCTGCCTGTCCCGAGCCAGTTCCAGTCCCAAACCCATTGCTGGGATCCCACCTGGCCCTGGGTGGTCCCCGTAGTGTTAGCCAGACTCCCAGGCTTCGTGGCAGGAAACCCAGGGGTTCAAGGGGCCCTGCAGAAATCAGATCGGTCTGTTCCAGAGCCCGTCCTGCCAGCACCTGCCAGCACCCAGAGCCAAGGAGTTAGTCAGCTACCCTGAGGAGGAAGCAGAGTTCGGTAGTGCAGTGGGCCTGCTCATCGCTTCTAAACCACTGCATTTACCTTGACAATAGTTGCAGTATTGTTGTGATTGAAATGCTGTGACAAAAGTAAAGAACGAGTACGTATATTTACCTGTTTTCCCTACAGAATGTTTGCACATTTGATGACACTGCGGACCCACTCACGTTAGGCTGTAGGACACTCCGGCCAGCCTCTTTCGTTGTAAGACCATGGTTTACGACATGGTCCACAATTGTGGCTCTGATTTCATCAGGGACTCTTATTCTTTGCCCTCTACCTCTTCCTCTATTATGTCTTCCCCTAACACCTCCACCACCACCACCATGCATTCTTCTTACTCCTCTTCCACGAGCATGTAGCTGCTGTTCAGGGTTTTGACCTTCCATCGTGTTCAAAAGTGGTAGTGACTATGCTGTGGGCAAGCCCCATATAGTGTGTACTTCCAAGGTTGATTGGTGAGACTGTGATCCCTGTTTCATCACTATGTCACCTGGCAGGTAGAATTTTCCAATTTAGCAGACATCACAAATATGCCATGTCATAAATATTTATGGACTATACATGTATGCCTGGCAGAGTTTAATAACTGAATAGATCATTTTGCATGTGACGGCTCACACGATGATGGAAGGTTTAGAAGTTTTGAAGAACGACATTTTCACCGACGACCCCCAAGGTTTGTCCTCTCCGTGTCCGGGTCGTCCTCTGTGTGGAGTTTGCATGTTCTCCCCGTGTCTGCGTGGGTTTCCTCCGGTTTCCTCCCACAGTCCAAAGACATGGAGGTCAGGTGACTCAGCCGTACTAAACTGTCCCTAGCTGTGTGTGTGTGTGTGTGTGTGTGTGTGTGTGTGTGTGTGTGTGTGTGTGTGTGTGTGTGTGTGTGTGTGTGTGTGTCATGGCCTGGCGGCCTGGATGGATGGATGGATAATTCTCATTCGAGAATTGAGCCAAAGCGATTGAGGAAAAACAGTCAGACAGCTGTATTATTAATGGACTCCATTTTATTAAGATCATCACATTGTCTGGCAGTTATTACATGAGCAGCTGTTACGGGCCTGGTTTTTTTTCCTTTACTCAGAAACTTCAATCTTTTTCTCTCTCATCTCAGTTCTCCCCTCATGTCCATCCACACCCCAACTTGTATTCTTTCGTTTCTGGCTTCATGCCATCCTCTTCATCAACGATCTGGTTCTGCGGTTCTTAGCCGAGACCCGGCAAATTGAAACTGTTGTCTGGATGGATGGTTCCGTTGACTAGTTGTGCGCTCATATTTTCGAATGTGCTTATTTTTGCGGCCAATTAGACATGAAGATGTGTGCTTCAGACGTTTTTCTGTGTGTACTGTGTGCGACACGGGGACCTACTGTGTTCTGAAGTTCACCCAGTGGGGAAAAATTGATTAGCGACGCAATGGAAAATGCTCATGTGTGCCATACAGGAAACGACAGCGTGATGCCCAGTGATCTCATGTAACCTAATTTGTTGAAGCGTTTGTTGTGTGAAAATGTTTTTCATGATTACCGTTTATTTCAGAAACGAGGAGAAGGGAGGCCATATTCCACATGACTGAAACAACAAGGAAGCTGGTTTTATTGTTCCACGGTGGTGTGTTTTAATGGATGACCTCTGTATGTCATCGCTTAAATGCGTCAAGTTTTGCTTTAAACCCACTGGTGAGTTATTTATCCATTCACCCATTTCCCAAGCCGCTCATCCTGCTCTCAGGGTCGCGGGATGCTGGAGCCTATCCCAGCAGTCATTGGGCAGAAGGCGGGGAGACACCCTGGACAGGCTGCCAGGCCATCACAGGGCCAACACACACGGCAGATAGCATCCGGATGTGGGCCACTTCAGGCAATGATGCGGCACTGACGGCCTTCTTCTGGCCCTGACAAAATGGATGTGAGCCTGAAGTGGCCCACATGTATAATAGCAAATATGGCCCAAATATGCCAAATCACATGTGGGCCTTTTTGGCAAAGACACGGTGCTCTGGGCACCATGTGATCTGGATGTGACCCTGAAGTGGCCCGTGTGGTAAATGGTGAATATGGCCCAAATATTACAAAACAAATATGGCCACCTTTAGCATATATGTGGCACATGCAGCATTGCTATGGCTTGGTTCTGGCCCACATCTGGCAAACAGGAGCAGACCGCCCAAGTGCCATCATTCTATGCGGTATGTGGGCTGGATGAAGTGCCGGGTGTGAGACGGGTCCGGGTCACAGCGATTTTGCCATCTGGGACACACAGCTAGGGACAATTTAGTTCAGCTGATTCACCTTACCTACATGTCTTTGGACTGTGGGAGAAAACCGGAGCTCCCGGAGGAAACCCACGAAGACACAGAGAGAACATGCAAACTCCACACAGAGGATGACCCGGGACGACCTCCAAGGTTGGGCTACTCCGGGGCTCGAACCCAGGACCTTCTTGCTGTGAGGCGACCGTGCTAGCCACTGGGCCACCGTGCCGCCCTGAGTTATTTATATAACTCCTAATGATTGTAAAGGATTATTGTGGCCTAATAATTTGGGGAAAACCGAATACATATAGACAAGCAGGCAGACATGGATGGATGGATGGTAGATAGATGGATGGATGGATGGAAGAGACAGACAGATAAATAGGTAGATAGCTTTGTTTTCTGCATGACAAATCTTTGGAATTTTATGTATTTATCCATGCAAGCATTGCTGTGTCATAATAGTAAGTAGTAAATAAATTATTCTTATTCTCATTAATATTGATGTCGATGTAATAATAGTTTTTCTAAGCGTTACTGTAACAGGTTTACATTAGCCAAGAAATAATTTAGGTGTGTAAAAGCTTTTCTGACAAGAGGAAATATTATCCATCTGTGTATATTAGAGATGATTTGTCAAATTTACAGTCGCAGTAGACTGACGCATGGCGTCAAAAACAATGCATTTGTGGCCAGAGACAAACTCAGACACGGAAAGAGGTCGGAGCGAGGGGGGAACCGGGGTCAGGCGTGCGGCCATGGTCATGCATAGAGCTGCCGGACACATGCAGAACAAGGTTAAAAGAGTTGGTAATATTTCAAAAGGTGGTTGCAGGAGAATCTGGGACGTTGTCAATGTGCACATTAACACCACCAGCCATAGTAACTCTACCATACTTGAGAACCACGGAAGTTAAACATTTAAAAAGAATTGGTAAGTTTGAGTGTAAATTAAGTCAAAATTAAGTCTCATGATTGAGTCTTAATGTTGGTGAGATGGCTGGGCGAGGTTATTCTCATGTAACCGGTTCTTTTCTTGCCCGGTGCGGGATTCGATACGGGGTGTACTGCACCACAAGGCGACGTCACTAACCGCTCGGCTAAAGGATCCGCTCCGTTAGCTAGGGGGCTAACGTATGTTATTAGTAGTTTACAGTCGTCACTTTCCCCCGGAAGCGAGCTCTCGCGCTTTGTTATTCCCGCGCTCCGAAGAGACTTCTGAGGATCTGCACACTTCCGGATCCCACCGCTGCCACCAATGTAAGCGGTTATTTTCTTGCCTGGTGCGGGATTCGAAACGGGGTGTACTGCACCACAAGGCGACGTCACTAACCGCTCGGCTAAAGGGTCAGACCCGTTAGCTAGGGGCTAACGTGTCTTATTAGTAGTTTACACTCATATTACGTCATATATCACGTGACGGCAACACATCCGCCATGTTGGAGGACACGTCCGCCATGTTGGAGGACAACGGCTCCAGTCCGTAGGATCCCGTGTTGCTGTCACTGCGGGGGGCTGAACGTCTTCTAAACAGTTTGTTTCAATGTTTGACTCATACAGAAGAGCTGCCATGGTTCCATATTTTACAATGGTTAAGTTCTGCGCTGTGTCTGGTTGTCCAGTCGAGCTGACAGAGGGCAGAAACAAGTCCTACTCTCGCTTGCCAAAGATAATCAATCAGCCGTCAAGGAGAAGAAACCCGAAGGTTGTCAAAGGAAAGAAGAAGAAAATGGATGTCGAGGATAAGTCGGGAAGATCTTAAAGATGAAACAGTATCATGCAGAAGTTAAGATATCTGCTGGGAAAAGGCACCTCCGTCCTTTAGAAACGGAGACAGGAAAAATGGCGCCTGTCTGCGTCCATTTGGAGCGTGTCATTGTTCTAGTACGGAGAAACTGTACAAGTTTACCAACAGGCCACCTGAGTAATAAGGACTGTGCTGCTATGACAACTGTGGATTAAACTGCCGCCTTGCTTTCTTGTGCACTGACAGACGTGACTCCTTCAGACCAGTAGTGGATCTAGAGATTTTTTCCTGGGGTGGCAAGACTGTGTCCCAGAGGTGGCAGCTGCCACCCCTCGCCACCCTGTAGATCCGCGCCTGTGAGGGGGAGGGGGATTCTAAATCGGCGACTTCTGTTTGAGATGAGTTTGGTGCGGGTCTCATTGACCTTCACCATGCATGTACATAAAATATACTTTAAAAACATATTATCTGATTCATAAATGGGGTGGCAAGACTGTATCCCAGAGATGACAGCTGCCACCACTTGCCACCCTGTAGATCCGCCCCTGCTTCAGACTGATACAACTCTCAAGTTATTTAAATTAGTCAATGTATAAAACTGTTATACTTTAACAAAAGCATTTAAAATAGACATTTCAATTTTATTAGACATTTTACAGTTGGGTGTCAGCCATCATCAACAGTTATGATTAAAAATTACTCGGTTTGAATATATAATTAGTACAAGAGGGAGAGAAACTAATTTTGTATCGTGCATTTGTGAACATATCGGTCTAACATGTCGGTAAGTGTGAGTAGCAGTGGTTGCTAAGGTCTAGCCGTCCTCCAACATGTAAGCAGTGGTTGCAAAGGCCTAGCCGTCCTCCAGCATGTAAGCAGTGGTTGCTAAGGCCTAGCCGTCCTCCAGCATGTAAGCAGTGGTTGCTAAGGCCTAGCCGTCCTCCAGCATGGCGGAGCTGGTCGTTGTCAGCTGGCAAAAGTCACGTGACAGTAAACCCACTCTATTGGCTAAACCCTCAAGGTGGGCGGGCATAGAGAGCAGACGGCTTACGTTGCACAGATTCAAGATCATTTTTTCTTAAACCAAGTCCAGGTTAAAAACAGTGGAATTAATTTTTTACCTGACCCGCTATCAGGTTGTATCAGTGAGAAGTGTGCAGGGGAAACTGTCAAGCAGCAGAAAATGGACGGCGTTAACCAAAAGCCAAGATGGACAATGGACAAAGAAGGGGATGACTCCACAAGAGCTCTTTGTTAACACTACGGTGAAACGGCCGCTCTGGTGGCCGAGCGGAATAAACCGCCGTTCTGGCAACCCGCTCGTCACGTGGCTGGGAGGTTCGTATCCCAGTCCCGGCCAGAGCGTCCACGGGGTAAGGCGCTCATTACGCCACCCTTACCCGAGGGATAGTGGGTGTAGATCGGTGTAGTGTAGTGTTCGGGGACTCGTTGTTCTCCAGCGACCCCTCTGGCCCACCCGGGCGCCTGCAGCCAAGCAACCGGAAGCATTCTCCCTACGCCTCCTTCACGGCCTGAGGGTAATGCAGTCCATGCGAGGAGGCTCCAGCGTGTAAACTAGCGAGAGCAGCCGACACGCGTGGGGAGGAAGCTGGTGTGACGTCTGTGAATGTTCTCATTCATCCAGGTCATTGTTGTCCAAAGGAGCTGAATCAAGTGCAACTGGACTTGGTATATATCCGTGAAGACGTTTCGCCTCTCGTCCAAGAGGCTTCCTCAGTTCGTGCCTTTCTGACTAGACCAAGCTAGTCTGACTGGCTGCTGAGAAGACGCGGATATCTGAGATGGTGTCACGACCATCTCCTTCCTGCGGAAACGTGAGCCAGGGGAGTTCTTCGACAAGAGTTCCGGCGATGTGCCGTTGGGTTAATCGGGTGGGATGAGGGGAAAAACTAGAAATACATTTATGTAGACAAAAAACAAACGATGAGGGCCTTACTTAGCCTTACAGATGTTGGCGCCCGACAAGGAGGAACGACACGGCTCGCTATGTGCCAAGCTTGGGAAGCGGGAGACAGCGCGGGCCACCATGTTCCGGGCCACTGCGCTGCACCGACTCAAGCTTACAAAGCAACAGCTTGCAGAAGAGGCACATGGACCCAATGACCGCCGTGCGCTTTTGCCGAGTTCGAGACATCCGCCCGGGCTGTCAGGGTGCGACACAGACGGATACGAAGTGGTTCTCACTGGGAGTAAAGACCTCCAAGTTGAGACAGTCCATGTGATTGCTGATAGTTTGCCCTCAGGACTGAACCAACGGCTGAATGCATACAGAGACATAAATGGTGGTTTTGGTGTCCTATTTGACCCGGACTGTGATGACACTGATCTCCACAAACAGGCTGATGCTCTCTCCTCTTCATATCCACCTGATCTGGACAAGGCCTTAGCTCAGGGGTAAGCAGTCTTATCCGGAAAGGACCGGTTTGGGTGAAGGTTTTTGTTCCAACCCAGCAGTTACACACCTGTGTCTCCTAATCAAGTTCCTCAGCAGAGACTCTGCTGGCTGATTAGTGGGATCAGGTGTGTAACTGCTTGGTTGGAACAAAAACCTTCACACACACACACACACTGGCCCTTTCTGGATAAGACTGCCCACCCCTGCGAGGAGCTGAGCCAGTTTAGGTCTTTTGTCTGCACGGAGCAAGTTAAGACTCCTGCAAACCCTTTGCAGGTTGTGCTGAGGAAAGGACTCCGGACAACCTTCCCCAACGTTTTTGTTGCGCTCAGGCTTTTTCTCACACTGCCTGTATCCACCTGCGAGGGAGAGAGGATATTTTCACAACTGAAACGGATAAACGATGAACTCAGAACAACCATGGGTCAGAGAAGGCTTTCAGCGCTCTCTTTGATGGCCATCGAGTCTGAGTTTGTGAGGGAACTGGATTTTGAGGACTTGATCACAGAGATTACAAAGAAAAAGACAAGAAGAACTTCTAAAGGTAAGAGCCATCTGATTATGTTGTCTGTGCATTGAGCAGCATTATCTGTGGTGATTGTAGTATTATCTGTTGTATTGTGTGGATGAGTTTATTTGATATGCTTGTTTGCATAACGTGTATTGCATCACTGTGGTGTGATGCTGCTATATTGTATTGGAGTCAGTTTGTCAAGTTCATTATATGTTGGTTTTTGCAGTTCTGTGTGAAGTTGTCTAGCTCACTTAGTGAGCCTTATTTTGAACCCTGCATTCAGCTGTGCTGTGTGATGACCTTAGGATGGCGTTGGTGTAAGCCTAGTCCTAGTCAGTCACATTATTATGT
Organism: Lampris incognitus; assembly: GCF_029633865.1. Lineage (NCBI taxonomy): Eukaryota > Metazoa > Chordata > Actinopteri > Lampriformes > Lampridae > Lampris > Lampris incognitus. The sequence goes on from NC_079211.1 coordinate 150,334,497, forward strand.
ATCAGTAATAACTGGTCTGCTTGGGTGTCTTTCCATGAACACAAATATTGTTGTCCTAGTCTAGAGTCACACACTGCTTTTGGGATGATTTAATCCGTTGTTTCCTTGTCTTGTGATGTGTGAGTGAAATGGCAGTATTTGGTCTACTGAACTGTATGGGCATACCTACTCAGCTGGACTGCTTGTTCAGCCTTTGACCAGTAGGGGTGTGATTATGGTCTGGTGGATTTGACACGCCAGCTTGACTGGAAGCTCCAAATAATGAAGGTGGGGTTTAATGGCTGGGGGTGTGTGTGTGTGTGGGGGGGCTTTAGTACCCTGGGGACCCCATGGGGTACTAATCCAGCCTTGCCGCAAGTCATGCAACAGTACACATGGCAGGGAAAGTGTGATCAAGTGATAAAATTGGCATAAAAAGTCAGTAGAAGTGCCAAAAGCTTAAATCCTCAGTGATAGCGACGGTTAGCCTAGCCACCAGGCTAAAAGGGAAGCTGGCTAAGCTAACCGCTAGTAGGTGCGGTGTGTCGGTCTGCATGTACGGCTGGCTGTGGGACGGGGGCGCTCGTGTCGTTGCTCCGGAGTTTGGATGGAGGTTAATGTTAATAGAAGTTGAATATGCTAAAAACATGCAAATAAAATTTGCAAGACTTGAGATGCAATGGTGAGAAATTTGTGCTTGCTTCAAGTAGATAAATTTGGCCTGAAGGGGGCGCTTGGACCAGTCATTGTTATTTTGTACTGTAAATGCTGCACCGCCGTGGCAGGAAGCATTTTACTGCCTTAGGTTTCATCCAAATTGGATCAGTAGTGTCTAAGATATCACATGTGATGGACAGGCGGGTGGATGGAGTCATAGTCCATCAGGAAAATATGATGGCAGTTCTCTGCTCAAGAATATTCAGTGTAATACATTTATTGGTCTAGGCTTACAGAAGATGACTTAAAGCATTATAATTCATAGACTGATAAGAGCCTAAGTAATGTGCATATACCATTTGATGCTATTTGTGTGGCAGCATTAACTGTAAGAACCAAAACCACAAGCGTGATCTATGTATAATGTATAAGATAAAACTGTGAAATGTCTAAATAATGGCAGTAAATCATTCTGCCAAAAAAAAGGGCTAAACAACATGATGTCAGGCCAGGATGGAATGGCTATGTAGCTGAACTACATGTAGAGGCCAAAGAAGCTTTTAAAAACTGGGTCTTATCAGGAAAAGCTAGGCACGTGAACACAAGAAGCACCCTAATGCTAGACTTAAATATGCTGTACGTTTTATTAAAAGACATGAGCAGGCCATGAGGGCAAACTCCATGGCCACAAAGCCTCAGCAGAATAATGTCCACGACTTCTGAAAGGAAGTTGAGGTTATTAATAATAGTAAGATGCCCTATCCCGCATTGATGGGATTACTGGGCCTGGAAATATTGCTGAACTGTGGAGAAAACACTATAGAGACATTTTTAATTGCGTAAAGAGTGATGGATTTAATGCTGGTGATGTCTCTAACAATGATGATGTGGTTATTAGACCTGATGAAGTGTGCTACGCCATTGAGAAATGGTCAGTGAACAAAGCATGTGGCCTTGACCAAATAACAGCAGGACATCTGAAGCATGCTAGCCACAGAATCTCAGTGTTACTGGCTGTGTGTTTTTCTGGATTGTTAATGCAGGGCATCCTACCTGACTCTCTATGTTGTCTGTCTTACTAGTGCCAGTAATCACAGACAAAACTGGTCAAATATCCAGCAGAGAACATTATAGGCCAGTTGCTCTGGCTAGCATACTTTCCAAAGTACTGGAACCAATTCTCTTGGATAGGCTTCAAGAATACATATCAACTACTGACAACCAGTTTGGCTTTACAAACACAGCACAGATTTGTGCACATATGCACTGCAGGAAGTTGTTAGTAAATATAGAAGACACTACACTATTTATGTGTTTTTTGATGCATCAAAAGCTTTTGACCGAGTTAATCATGGTAAATTATTTGTTAAACTACAAGAGTGAGGGGTCCTCTCTTATTTGATCAGGATCTTGCATTTTTGGTATTCATATCAAACCATGCAAGTCAGATGGGGTAAGAGTATATCTGCCCCCTTCCCAGTGACCATTGGGGTCTGACAAGGTGGAACACTGTCGCCTGTTCTCTTCAGTGTGTATATGGATGATCTCTCCAAAAAGTTAAGAGTGTAAGACTGGCTGTATGGTGGGGGATAGTCTTATAACCATGTGATGTGTGCTGATGACTTAGTCCTCCTGTCCCCTTATAGCGCTGGCTTACAGCAGCTGCTCAGAGGCTGCTCAAGGTATGGTGTGCAGCATGACATCACATTTAACTCTGAAAAGAGTGTTGTCATGATTGCTAAAACCAAGGAGGATAAGAAGCAACATTTTCTTTCATTCGTCTTGGCAGACCAAGCACTACATGTGGTGAACAAAGTGAGATATCTGGGTCACAGCATCAGGGATGATCTATGTGACGAATACGATGATGTGCAGCGCCAGTGTTGCAAACTGTATGCACAAGCCAATATGCTGGCACGCACATGTCATATGCGTACAGATGATGTTAAAACTGCCCTTTTAGGGCCTAATGTACTGCACTCTATACTGCCCACTTGTGGTGCGACCATAGCAAAGCAACACTGAAAAAGCTGCAGGCAGCGTTCAGACTCTTGCTCAAGCTTCCAAGATGGACAAGTGCACGTCATGTGTTTGTGACTAGTAATGTTCCCACTTTTCATGCTGTGTCGATTAATTGGCTCCAAGAATGTAATTATAATGCTGTTAACGGAGCCTACACGAAGTGACACAAGCTACTCCTCTTGTTTCTGGAAGCAGAACAAATGTCTGTATAGTTTGTTTTTGTTTTGGATTTTCCCCAGTTTTTCTTCCCAATTGTACGTCCCGATCGCTGCTCCACCCCCTCTGCTGATCCAGGGAGGGCTGCAGACTACCACATGCCTCCTCCCATACATGTGGAGTCACCAGCTGCTTTGTTTCACCTGACAGTGAGGAGTTTCACCAGGGGGACGTAGTAAGTGGGAGGATCAGGCGCCCCGACCGATCAGAGGAGGCGCTAGTGCAGCGACCAGGACACATACCCACATCCGGCTTCTCACCCGCAGACACGGCTAATTGTGTCTGTGGGGACGCCCGAGCAAGCCGGAGGTAACACGGGGATTTGAACCGCCGACCCCTGTGTTGGTAGTTAACGGAATAGACCGCTATGCTACCTGGAGACCCCCTCGTCTGTATAGGTTTAATCATTGTGGACTTGTGAACTGCTGTTTTAGCTATATTTTTGTGTTGTTGTCCTGTGTTGAAGGTCCTGGGTTCGAGCCCCGGGGTAGTCCAACCCTGGGGGTCGTCCCGGGTCGTCCTCTGTGTGGAGTTTGCATGTTCTCCCCGTGTCTGTGTGGGTTTCCTCCCACAGTCCAAACACATGTAGGTCAGGTGACTCGGCCGAACTAAATTGCCCCTAGGTGTGAGTGTGTGTGTCTGTGCATGTGTGTGTGTGTGTGGGGGGGGGGCTTGTGTGATGGTCTGGCGGCCTGTTCAGGGTGTCTCCCTGCCTGCCTTCCAGTGACTGCTGGGATAGGCTCCAGCATCCCCGTGACCCTGAGAGCAGGATAAGCGGTTCGGATGGCTGGATGGATGGCTGGATGGCTGGATGGAGGGATGGATGGATGGATGGATGGATGGATGGATGGATGGATGGATGGATGGATGTCCTGTGTTGTATCTTTGTTGTTTTTTAGTGTGAACCTACGTGTGTGTGTGAATGAAGTAAGATTTGATATTGTAGAAAGAATATGACACGGTGTCTCTCGCCAGGCGCGTCACATCCCACATGGATATGAAAGGCGATGCTATCTGGACGGAGGATATGAAAGCCCGGTCTGCTCACGTTTGACATTTGCAGACAAAACAAATGTCCTCCGTAGTAAAAGCACTTGGGATGCAAACCTGAACCGAAGAAACCCGAGGGACAGAAGGTGGAACGACGTCAAAACCTCTTAAATACGTCTAACCCACACCAGAAATTAGCAATGAAGTAACAAAGATCAAAATCTCCAACACGCATTATTTTTAGTATTTCCAGGAAAGGGCAGACACTCGAAACATGTATTGGAGTGAGCCATCGTGTGTGTGTGTGTGTGTGTGTGTGTGTGTGTGTGTGTGTGTGTGGTGGTGGTGACAGCATGAGGCTCAGCAAAAAGTTTCCACATCCTTCCATCATCTGAACCGCTTATCCTGCTCTCAGGGTGGCGGGGATGCTGGAGCCTATCCCAGCAGCCACTGGGCGGCAGGAGGGGAGACACCCTGGACAGACCACCAGGCCATCACACACACACATGGGAGGAAACCCACGCAGACACGGGGAGAACATGCAAACTCCACACAGGGGACGACCCGGGACGACCCCCAGGGTTGGACTACCCCGGGGCTCGAACCCAGGACCTTCTTGCTGTGAGGCGACCGCGCTAACCACTGCACCACCGTGCCGCCAAGTTTCGACACGTGTACCTCCAAACTAGAAAACTCTTACCGGTAGTGCTGCCGAGTCCAGTTCTGTTCTCCTTATGAAGGTTCTCCACAGGGGGTCAAGAATCCACAAGCAGGGGTTTACCCAGGTCACCTCATCTGGAATAGCTTCCCGCCAATAACGAGCAAACCAACAAAGCAAACTGATAAAAAACTTAAATGGCTGAATTCAAGCAGAAATCCCTGAGCAGTAAACACGACTGTGGTACAGTCGTGCTGGTTGTCATGGACACATGGGCATCACGTCCCAGTCGTGTTTTCCTGTCTCAGTGGGGAGGTGTAAGTGTCCAGGCTGTGTGCACCGCTGTACAACTGACTGACACAACGCGGCCGCTCCACCTTTTGTTGTGTCGGCCCTGCTGCACCCGTGCTTACATGTTTTCTGGATTTCCCCCCTTGTTCTCTCCAATTATACCCGGCCAATCACCCCGCTCTTCCGAGCCGTCCCGGTCCCTGCTCCGCCCCCTCTGCCGATCCGGGGAGGGCTGCAGACTACCACATGCCTCCTCCCATACACGTGGAGTCACCAGCCGCTTCTTTTCACCTGACAGTGAGGAGTTTCACCAGGAGGACGTAGCGCGTGGGAGGATCACACTATTCCCCCCCCCTGAACAGGCAGCTTGACCCACCAGAGGAGGCGCTAGTGTAGTGACCAGAACACATACCCACATCTGGCTTCCCACCCACAGACACGGCCACTTGTATCTGTAGGGACGCCCGACCAAGCCGGAAGTAACACGGGGATTCAAACCGCCGGTCTCCGTGTTGGTAGGTAACGGAATAGACCGCGACGCCACCCGGACGCCCATGGTTAAATTTTTTTGATGTTTGTGCTCTTTGACATTTGCATCCCTCTTCGCGGGTCAGCACCACGGTAAGGTGTCCTGGAGAACCCCAGTATCCTGCATACTGGGCTCAAACACCGTGTCCTCCCGCCTGCAGCCGACTCTCGCTCTCGCCCCCCGCATGACATGCTAGAATATCGGATCAGAAAATACGGTGCTGTAGAAATGACAGGCTGTAAAGGGACCTTCAGCTTACGACCCGTGTCGGTGGTTCGAAGAGCACGGTGATGAAGAGCGTAATAGGTCGTGAGCAGTCAAACTGCAGTATGAGAAGGTGGAAATGCCAGAGGCTGTCGGAGAAGAGTGTAGACCTGCACTGCTGTACTGTTGGCCGTTCTGATTAGCGGATAAAACTGGGTTTGAGCCCAGTATGCTTTATGTTGCCGTTCTCCAGGATACCCGATTGTGTTGGTAATGAGAAGAGGGATACAAATGTCAAAGAGCACAAACATCAAACGAGGTAACCACGGGTGCAGCGCTGACCCAACAACAGTGGCAAAGTCAAAAGACCACACAGGTTTTTATCTCCGTGCTGATGCTGCTCACGCTGTGGAAGACATTTCAGCAGCGGTATACAGACACTGGAGAGTCTCCAACCGTGGTAGAGATCAATCGGTCAGTCAATCAGTCAATCAGTTAAGTTGCATTTTATATAGCGCTTTTCTAGCTGCAACAGCCACTCAAAGCGCTTTACAATTAATTAATTCTCACACACACACACACACACACACACACACACACACCAGTGGCATGTCAACTGTGCAAGGTAACAACTGCTCAAGTATTAAAGGTACAATTCAGTTTTTCTAGTTCAGCTTCTATCAGCCATCTTTTCCTGATCCTCATGATGTCATCACGCTTATTTACATACAGCCAATCAGATCAAATCATCAAAATATTAAACCACGCCCACCCTTACTTCAAGCCCCGGGGTTTTCCAACCTCGGGGGTCGTCCCGGGTCGTCCTCTGTGTGGAGTTTGCATGTTCTCCCGTGTCTGTGTGGGTTTCCTCCGGGGGCTCCGGTTTCCTCCAACAGTCCAAACATGTAGGTCAGGTGACTCAAACACATGTAGGTCAGGTGACTCAAACACATGTAGGTCAGGTGGATCAGCCGTACTACACTGTCCCTAGGTGTGTGTGTGTGTGTGTGTGTGTATGCGCCCTGTGGTGGCCTCCCTGCCTGCAGCCTCCCCGCCTGCAGCCTCCCCGCCTGCAGCCTCCCCGCCGGCTGCCCAATGACCTCTGGGATAGGCACCAGCATCCCCGCGCCCCTGAGAGCAGGGTAAGCGGTGTGGGTAATGGGTGGATGATGGGTGGGTGGAGTTAGGGAATATCTGATTTAGACTGAGCCTCTCGAGCGCTACTGCACACTGACTTTAAAAAGCCTCTGCTCTTGTGGTAGCTTGAAGAAGTAGTCTGATGGATGTGAGGGTTGATGCTCGGGATCTAACGGACGAGGCCAGACGATGCAGCGCTGCAGCCAGGAGGGGAGAAAGTCTTAACTTCGTTTAAGGAAGTAACGTGCGATATGTCTACACAATGTCCTGATACGTGACTCGTGTTTCCACACATTGAATCCCAGCCACAGAATGTTTATTTTCAGATATCTACTTTATTTAATAAAGAGATTTGGTTCCTAGGCACCATTCTCCCCCAGGTTCAGAGACGCTGCGCATCAAAGGGTTGAAGTCCTGCATTAATGCAAACCCGTAAAGCGCCGTGAAGATTTGTAAGTAGAACTTCAGAGCGGGCTTGGATAGACTTGCTTACTGCAGCCTTTCTAATAATACGGATTAAAGGGGGGGGGGGCTGGGTGCTGGAGGGGAGAGCGGGGGGTGGGGGGGGCTAATAAGTGGCGTGGATAAGCACCAGCTCCGCTTATGGAGAACCGTCGCGAGCACCAAATCCATAATGCAGCCGATTCTGCACTCCGCTTTGATCGAGATGTGATATCCCCCAACCCCGCCCGCTCCACCCTCCTCCAACTCCAAACCGCTCACTAACAGCAGAAGAAGAAAAGAATCAGAAAAATAGAGTTGGTTCTTGTGAGGGAGTGCTTCATGTTCTCACCATGAGGGGGCGACACAACAGTTAACTGAATTATTCTTCAGCGACGTGTCTCTCAGATGACTGGTTTGTGGTGTCCTTATTCAGACACTATCGCTGACTCTGTGCCCACAGCTCCGTAGAAACCAGTTTACTCACGGCCCTACTCGGTGTATTTCCATAGTTGTGTCTTCACGGGGGAAAGAAAGTTGGGGAAGACCCAGGGGAGATGCCGCCGCTGAAATCTCAGGAGTCCGGAACACTTGATTTGTCGTTTCACCTC
>NC_079211.1:150647231-150816651 GCF_029633865.1 Lampris incognitus
TCTGGTCGGTCGGGGCACCTGTTCGGGGGGGCCTGGGGGGAATAGCGTGATCCTCCCACGCCCAACGTCCCCTTGATGAAACTCAGTCAGGTGAAAAGAAGTGGCTGGTGACTCCACATGTATGGGAGGAGACATGTGGTAGTCTGCAGCCCTCCCCGGATCAGCAGAGGGGGTGGAGCAGGGGGGGGGTAATTGGCCAAGTACAATTGGGGAGAAAAGGGGGGTGACCCCCCCTCCAAAAAAATATACACTAACTGAAAAAGACCACACATAACGGGGTTGGAACTAGTTTGCTTAATTTTACAGGTGAACGGGTGATTTCTATGGATGGAAATTTGGCTGGGGCAGCTGGAGCTTTGATTACAGGAACAACAGAAACTATTTATGATTCAAACCTTTGTTTTTTCCCCTACAGATTAATTTCCCTATGTTTTTGATTGGAAATGAAATTCACCTTAACAAGAACTTCTCTTTAGAATCTGGACAGCGAATTTTGCTCCAAGGTGATGAGCTTACACTCCTGGATCGTAAATCACTGTGACATTCATGTCTTCTGAAACATGTCCTGAGAGAAAGACTTGAAATGACCTACATTCTCCTCCTGCTCCTCCTCGTCGCTGTCGTCGTCGCTGACCACCGGCTTCGCCTTCCCACGGCCCTGCCTCCTCTTGCCTTTGTCGTGGCCACGCTCCTCTTTGTTCAGCTTGATCTTAACCCGCACCGACTTAGCTGTGGGGAACAAAAAGGGAGTTAAACCAGCAATCAGCACCGAGTCCTCATCCTTGTGCGGGTGATGGGGGAAATATAAACTGTGTGGTGAATGATTTAGTGGTTTGTCGATTTGAAAATTTGACAAAAGGGAAACGTGTTGAGTGGCAAAATGTCGCAAAAGTAGACAAAGCAGCCAGCTCTAACACCTAACCTACACTGGACGCATCATTTAAGACACAATGATGGGGCGTCCGGGTAGCGTTAGCAGTCTATTCCATTGCCTACCAACACAGGGATTGCCGGGTTCGAAGCCCCGTGTTACCTCTGACTTGGTCGGGCGTCCCTACAGACACAATTGGCCGTGTCTGCGGGAGGGAAGCCAGATGTGGGTGTGTGTCCTGGTCGCTGCACTAGCGCCTCCTCTGGTCAGTTAGGGGTGCCTGTTCAGGGGGGAGGGAGAACTGGGGGGAATAGCGTGATCCTCCCACAAGCTACGTCCCCCTGGTGAAACTCCTCACTGTCAGGTGAAAAGAAGCGGCTGGTGACTCCACGTGTATGGGAGGAGGCATGTGGTAGTCTGCAGCCCTCCCCGGGTCAGCAGAGGGGGTGGAGCAGTGACTGGGACAGCTTGGAGAGCAGGGTGATTGGCCAAGTACAATTGGGGACAAAAAGGGGGAAAAAAAATAAGGAAAAAAAGGTTTTCACACACAGTCTCAATTTTCAAAATGCTTCCAAAGAATTTATGAACAGAAGGCTGACACATGTAAGTTCATTTATTATTTTACAGACTGGCACTGTAATAGGAGCGCCTGGTGGTGCAGACAGGGCTGTAGGTCTGGGGTGGCCAATCTTATCCAGAAAGGGCTGGTGTGGGTGCAGGCTTTTGATCCAACAACGCAGGTACACACCTGATTCTGTTGAGCAACCAGCAGGGGCGGCTGGCCAGTAGAGGGCGCTGGGGCGCCGCCCCCTTCAAATATCAACAGATGAAAATCTACTTAAACATGCTGAATATAATGTAGTTGTATTCTACAACTACATTATATTATACATAACTATGAACTAAGTATTTTTCAGTCTGTGAGTGTCTGTCAGCAGCATTAAATATTGTATCAAATGGTATTTGGTTGGTTCCTGTCTGAATACATGTACTTCCTGTCTGAATACATGTACTTCCTGTCTGAATACATATACTTCCTGTCTGAATACATATACTTCCTGGGTGAGGGGCGCCGGCCAAACCATACCTTACGTAAGCCCTCAGACTTGTGGCCAGCAGGTGACCTGAGGCTGCTGTCTGATTGGTTTCTTCAGGTTTTCCAGGGGGCACAGTTCTGTGCGCCCCAGACATTCCCACTTTTACTGGCAGTGAATTAGTATTGTTTTAATGTTTTTTGGTCTAATGTGATTGGACAATTATCGTGGCTGTCAATCATGTTCACACCCACCACCACGCCTCGTCTTGACTGTCAATCATCCACCGTCTACAAAGCCTGATAAAATCTATAGGCTACATGGTCCTTCTTAATAACTCGGTGACTATGTGGACATTAATGCAGCTGTCAGGTGTGCTGCACCAAGCTAAATTGCCCCGCCCCCCCCCCCCCCCACACACATTTTTAGCACCAGCCGCCACTGCCAACTAGTAGTGTTTGTTTAGTAGAATCAGGTGTGAAACTGCTTGGTTATGGTTTACCGCCCAACCCCAGTCAAGACTCATTCATCCTCTTTTCAGAAATGAAAGGAAAGCCAGTGCAGAGTAAAGCACATGTATGAACACTGAGACACTGTTTCAGTGGACTTTATAAAGCAACACGCCACGAGTGTCATCAGTCAACCCCAATGACCTTTCATTTCATCTGTTCCTCTACAGAACGAACCCGGCAACGTGAACCACTAGCGCAGCGCAGGTCAGGAGCCCAGTCCTAACAGCTAACCACTGTCATCTGACAGCTGATGTAGTTTAGATGCAAGTAACATTACAGTGACATCATCTGACAGAGTGAAAGGCATTCAGCAACTGCCATTATGTGCCATTACTTTGCCAGGGCAGCTGCAGCTTCCCACCGTGTTCAACATGTACGGGTCAGCGTTTGCACTGACAGTACACATTTTCACGTTAACTTTTTCTAAATACTCTGTGAAATTATCTGAAATTGCGTACACAAAGGTTTTGTGTGCCAATGATAAAACTTAGGACACCCACATATGAAGCTGAAATCACATCTTTGGAGCTTTGAAGAAGAAGTCCTGTTCAGTTCCCTTTATTTTAGTATCAAATACTGATTACAAAGTGGTCAACCCAAAACTCTTTTTCAAAACGGTTTCCAGCTGCAATCTGAAGACTGGAGGATTGTTTTTTGTGGAGGTGTAGCTGACAGAAAATGTACTTTCAAATGGGCCTCGGGCGTCCGCGTAGCGTAGCAGTCTATTCTGTTGCCTACCGACACAGGGATTGCTGGTTCGAACCCCGCGTTACCTCCAGCTTGGTCGGGTGTCTACAGACACAATTTGCTGTGCCTTCAGGTGGGAAGCCGGATGTGGGTATGTGTCCTGGTTGCTGCACTAGCGCCTCCTCTGGTCAGTCAGGGTGCCAGTTCAGGGGGGAGGGGGAGCTGGGGGGAATAGCGTGATCCTCCCACGCGCTACGTCCCCCTGGTGAAACTTCTCACTGTCAGGTGAAAAGAAGCGGCTGGTGACTCCACATGTATGGGAGGAGGCATGTGGTAGTCTGCAGCCCTCCCTGGATCAGCAGAGGGGGTGGAGCAGAGACCGGGACGGCTCAGAAGAGTGGGGTAATTGGCCAAGTACAACGGGAGAAAAAAAAAAAAAAGGGGGGGGGGGAAATCAAAAAAAAAAATTGGCTTCAGTGGGATGATGGCCAAGTGAATTTCAAATACTAGTACCGCTGAATGGGCTGCAGTAGGACTTTGAATGAGATGACAAGGGTGTGTGCGTGTGTGTGAGATGTCAATTACACTCAGCCTCCGACTCTTCATCATCATCATCATCATCACTGTCTTCCTCACTCTCCTCCTCCTTGGCAATCTTCTGCCGGGCACTCTTAAACACAGACTGAAGCACAATGGAGTCCTCGTATATCTGGAAAGGAGACGAGCAGGCTGAGAGAGACACACCACGACACAACAGCCCGAGTCTGACGCACAATACAGCACGCAAACCAGACAGGAGAGCACTTCACAGAGAGAGGAGGATTCAAACAGGATGGAGATGCAGTAAATAGAAATATGTCAAATAGAGGAGGGAGGAGGAGAAAAGTGTCCGGTATGAAGGGGAGAGAAGTGGAAAAGAGCAGGAAGACGGGAGTTTAGAAGAAAATGAAGGTAAAATAAAGCACTGTACTAAAAAGACCTGGAAAACAAAAGCAAAACAGGAAAGAGAGAAAAGTTTACAGAGTCCCGGAGGGGGGTGGGGATCTGACCTGGGAGCCCTCCAAGTTAAAGGTCTGGGCATTGTGACAGAGCAGCATCACATCTTTCTCCAGGTCTCCCACGCTTCTGTACTTATGGTTCCTGACACGTTCCTGTCAGCACAAAACACACCAGCAGCACCAGGCTCAGTCTCATTCTCCTCATAGTCTAACCAACCCCACAGCCTCAAACTGGTATCAAGTTCAGCACCGCAAACAGACTTGTTTCCCTCTGCCATGTCAACATGCTGGTCAGTGTATCCTCAAATTAAGATCTGAGGTCACTTCCACAACGCTCTCACCGTCTAATCTCCAGAAACAACCCATGTGCTCCTGAAACCTTCTGACGTAGTTTTTCTGTCACTGGATAAAAACACAAAAGCTTTTATGGTGCATTAAGACCGTCAGCTGTCATCCCATAATCTACTGTGCACCAGAACTGTCAACGCAGCACATATTATTAATGTGCCACTGTAGAAGAATCAAACGTCTTCTTTCCATCACAGTCTTTACTGCCATCCTGTGCCGAGGGCTGTCACCACCATGACACTTTAGCTGACGATTCATTGTCATACAAATAATTGCAATTAACGATTTGTCTTTTTTTGTGGCTCCCCCCTTTTCCCCCAATTGTACTTGGCAAATTACCCTATTTTCCAAGCCGACCCGGTCGCTGCTCCACCCCCTCTGCCAATCCGGGGAGGGCTGCAGACTACCACATGCCTCCTCCCATACATGTGGAGTCACCAGCCGCTTCTTTTCACCTGACAGTGAGGAGTTTCACCGGGGGGACGTAGCGTGTGGGAGGATCACGCTATTCCCCCCAGTTTCCCCTCCCCCCTGAAAAGGCGCCCCTACCGACCAGAGGAGGCACTAGTGCAGCGACCAGGACACATACCCACATCCGGCTTTCCACCCACAGACACGGCCAATTGTGTCTGTAGGGACACTCTACCAAGCCGGAGGTAACACAGGGATTCGAACTGGCGATCCCCGTGTTGGTAGGCAATGGAATAGACCACCACGCCACCCACACACCCTTAATTGTCTTTTTCTGATCATTGTATGCCAGTATTATAGTATAAGCCTAATCATAGTTTAATAATACACATACACCTTATGAAGAAGAAGAAGAAGAGCCACTTATTGGCACTGAACACTGAACTGAACTGAACATGAATAAATACAAATGTTATTTCTGCTCGCCAAAATGCAGTCGTCGAATATTATAGAATAAGCGTCTCAAGATGAACAGTTTGTTGGTGCTAATTCATCACTCATGTGCCAGAGGCAACACGGTGACGTCATTAAAAGAGCGCCAGTCAAGCAACAAACGGTGGGAAATGAGGTGGAGGTAGTGATGGAAAGATGACACTTCTGTTAGTTTATCCAGCTGGTTTTATACACATGAATGGAAACGATTCTAACGATTATGCAAAATGATCAATGGTCAAATAATCGCAATCAGGCGATAATGTAATAACTGTGACAGCCCCACCTGTGCCCCTGACCAACTTATAACCACATCTGCCACTGGGTCACTGCTGCCAACACACCTTGATCTTCTTGAAGTCCACCGGCTTCCTGATAAGCTCATAATACTCTGGGAGCTCCTTCCTCGATGGCAGCTGGACAAAGACCTCGCTGAGTTGTCTTCCAGACCTGTTGACATCACACACCTTCATCAACATCAAAACTGCTGATATACTGCCAACAACGAAAAGACAAATATCACAGACTGCTGCCACACACTTCAGTTTGGAGACGCACTGTAGGGTGCTCAGGGGATAAAAAGGAAGACTTAAGCTTTCACCTTATGAATATGATGAGTAACAATAATATGGGTTATAATGTGAACTCTCGAGTCTTGTCTGGTTATTTGAATTCCTTAGATATTTTAACCATAAAATATCAACATTTTCAGTTAAGCATACAATTATTTGTGTCTTGCTGGGAAATGACTGGTGACGCTGAATTGGGAGTAAAACTTTCTTGGTCTTGTTCTCATGAATCTGACTTGTATTGCTGTGAAATAATTTGTTTACCTGATCAGTCAGATTGCAGCAATTTAAACCCCCCCCCTTTCTCCCCAATTGTACCCAGCTAATTAATTACCCCACTTTTCCGAGCCGTCCCGGTTGATGCGCCACCCCCTCTGCTGATCCGGGGTTGGCTGCAGACTACCACATGCCTCCTCCAATACATGTGGAGTCACCAGCCGCTTCTTTTCACTTGACAGTGAGGAGTTTCACCGGGGGACGTAGCACCTGGGAGGATCACGCTGTTCCACCCAGTTCCCTCTCCCCTCCGAACAGGCGCCCCCACTGACCAGAGGAGGAGCTAGTGCAGCGACCAGGACACATACCCACATCTGGCTTCCCAATAGCCGACACAGCCAATTGTGTCTGTAGGGACGCCCGACCAAGCCAGAGGTAACACGGGGATTCAAACTGGTGATCCCCATGTTGGTAGGCAACGGAATAGACCACTACGCTACCCAGATGCTCGCAGCAATTTAAACTTAATCAATTTGAGAAATGATAGAGCTAAGAGATTGAGCGGCATAAAAAATAACAAAAACATGTCAGATGACCTTCAAATCTACATACAACATATGAAAAAGCCATGCTGCCGTTTTGTATGCTGTAGAAATATGCAACAGCTAGGTCATTAATTACTTAATTAAGTTCCCTTTATTAATCCCCTTGGTGAAAGCCAGTTACTGCAAATTAACCCATCCTAGCTGTGATCTGTGTAGCTAGGAGCAGTGGGCTGCCGCCTCCATGCTGCACCCGGGGACCGACTCCAGTTCTTTTGCCATTGCCTTGCTCAGGGGCACAGACAGGAGTATAAACCCTAACATGCATGTTTCTATTGATGGTGGGGGAAACCAGAGCACCCGGAGAAAACCCAGCGCAGACATGGGAAGAACATTTAAACTCCACACAGAGGAGGTTGGACTACCACGGGGTTTGAACCCAGGACCTTCTGCTGTGAGGTGACAGCGCTAACCACTGGACCACTGTGCCTCCCAGTATATGATCTTGATATTGTGATATTGATCTTGATATTGATACTGCAGGCATTGGGTTGGTGTTGTCTACAATTTCCTTCAAGCAACTGATGCCCGTCATGTGGAGTTATCCATTTCTCAGATCACTCAGTGTGGACAAGTCCAATTAAACATCGCTTCACTGGCTAAGCTAAGCGTCAAAGCACTTTCAAACGGTAAAACGCTTTGAGTGGCTGTTGCAGCTTGATTGACCAATTGATTGAATTTAGCTTCTGATGCCTAAACAGGACCTGTTGTCAGACTTTCAATTCCACTTTGAATTGCAGGGGTTGCCGTGAAGGCATTAAGTGTTCAGGTGAAAAATTTCATTAATTAAGAAGCCAAAGTCCTCATAAACCGATCAATCTTCAAAGTCAAACGACTTTACGTTAATGAGAGTCTGGCACATTTCAATCTTGTCATGTTCCTCTACGTGAGCCACCACAACCAAGGCACATAACACAACAAAACACTGAAAATGGTTTGAAAATGAAATGGACAGTTATGTTTAATGTGATTAAGCTGCAGCTTTCCTTTGGTGCATTTGCTGTATTTTGGCCTCTTGACAGGTGGTAGGTTTTGATGTCAGGTTAACAGTATTATACACCAAGTAGGAAAAAAAAACAAAAAAAAAAACAGCATACACTTAATTTAAGGGTTCATGTTCAGGGGCAGGTGAAAATTTTCACACAGGTAAACAAAGGAAACAATTAAATGAAGAAAATCTAACACCAAAAATTCATGCCTGTACTAAAAGAACACCGGAGGGTATGCTCCAATTATCAGGGCATCACACCGCTCAGCCTCCCTGGGAAAGTCTACTCTAGGGTGCTGGAAAGGAGGCTCCAACCGACTGTCGAACCTCGAATCCAGGAGGAACAATGTGGATTCCGTCCTGGCCGTGGAACAACGGAACAACTCCTTACCCTTGAGGAAGCACTGAGGGAGGCATGGGAGTTTGACCAGCCAGTGGAGGACAGGAGCCAGTTAAGGTGGTTCGGGCATCTGATTAGGATGTCTCCTGGGTGCATTCCTGTGGAGGTTTTCCAGGCACGTCTAACTGGGAGGAGACCCCGGGGTAGACCCAGAACTCACTGGAGGGACTACATGTCCAATCTGGCCTGGGAACGCCTTGAAATCCCCCAGGAGCTGGAGGGCATTTTTAGAGAAAGGCATGTCTGGAGTGCCCTACTTAGCTTGCTGCCACCACAATCCGACCCCAGAGAAACAGGTGATGATGAGATGAGTCTAAATGAGAACTAGAAAATGTGAAAAGGAGTGGTGCTACAATGGGCTAAATCCTGAAATAGTAAAGCTACAGTGCGTTATATCCACTCCATACTGTTATAACATTGGATGTTTAAAGAACAATTATGGATAAATACGGTTATCTGTTTAAATTTAAGGGCATTTTACACTGATATGAAGTCCACCATACCATAGGGCAAATTAGCATTGCTAAGTAAAAGTTCTTGAGACTGTCAGCGAGTTGGACTGGGATTAATTTTACACTGATTGCAATAATGCAGGAATTTTAACTATTAGCGCCATTGGATCAGGAGGCTTTGAGTGTAATTTTGTTTGGTAAGAAAAGGTGGATGAGTCAGCTTGCTCTAGGCTTATTTTAGGATTTTCTAGTCTGTTAGATAAAGAATATGATTGACAGAATGCCTCTCTCTCTCTCTCTCTCTCTATATATATATATCCAAAATTCACTGGAAAGCCGGTGGTTTCATAAGTGCTCAACAGGGTAAGGAGCAGAGATCGCGTTTTTTTTCCGAAACCATCAACGGTTTCCCAGACCGTAAACCGTTTGTTTAACCACATTAGCAGCTGATGAGTGCGCAAAGCACGAAACAGGCCTGTACTGCAATGTATTAAAACGTCTTTTTCCTGTATCTCTGTTGATATTCTGCTCCTCATTAGTTGAACACTTATTATAATGCCATTGACGGTTTCAGGGGAAAAATGCTATATATTTGTATATATTTATTTGCATCAGCAGCATTCATATTCCTTTCTGCCCTTCTGATTGTCATTGCTTTGTGATAGTGTTTCCATCTTTTTTCTACTATTACTACTTTCGGCTGCTCCCGTTAGGGGGCGCCACAGCGGATCATCCATTTCCATCTCTTCCTGTCCTCTGCATCTTCCTCTGTCACACCAGCCACCTGCATGTCCTCCCTCACCACATCCATAAACCTCCTCTTTGGCCTTCCTCTTCTCCTCTTCCCTGGCAGCTCCATATTCAGCATCCTTCTCCCAGTATACCCAGCATCTCTCCTCCACACATGTCCAAACCATCTCAATCTTGCCTCTTGCTTTGTCTCCAAACCATCCAACCTGAGCGGTCCCTCTAATATAATCGTTCCTTATCCTGTCCTTTGTCGCGCCCAATGAAAATCTTAGCATCTTCAACTCTGCCACCTCCAGCTCCACCTCCTTCTTTTCATCAGTGCCACTGTCTCCAAACCATACAACATAGCTGGTCTCACTACCATCTTGTAAACCTTCCCTTTAACTCTTGCTGGTACCCTTCTGTCACAAATCACTCCTGACACTTCACCATCCACTCCACCCTGCCTACACTCTCTTCTTCACCTCTCTTCTGCACTCCCCGTTACTTTGGACAGTTGACCCCAAGTATTCAAACTCATATGCCTTTGTCACCTCCACTCCTTGCATCCTCGCCATTCCACTGTCTTCCCTCTCATTCACGCATAGGTATTCCGTCTTGCTCCTACTGACTTTCATTCCTCTTCTCTCCAGTGCATACCTCCACCTCTCCAGGCTCTCCTCCACCTGCACCCTACTCTCACTACAGATAGCAATGTCATCTGCAAACATCATAGTCCACAGAGACTCCTGCCTGATCTCGTCCATCACCATTGCGAACAAGAAAGGGCTCAGAGCCGATCCTTGATGTAATCCCACCTCCACCTTGAACCCATCTGTCATTCCTACCACACACCTCACCACTGTCACACTTCCCTCACACATATCCTGCACCACTCCTACATACTTCTGTGCAACTTCCGACTTCCTCATACAATACCACACCTCCTCTCTCGGCACCCTGTCGTATGCTTTCTCTAAAGCCACAAAGACACAATGTAACTCCTTCTGGCCTTCTCTATACTTCTCCATCAACATTCTCAAAGCAAACATCACATCTGTGGTGCTCTTTCGTGGCATGAAACCATACTGCTGCTGCTGATCATCACCTCTCCTCTTAACCTAGCTTCTATTACTCTTTCCCAAATCTTCATGTTGTGGCTGTAATCAACACGTTATAATCAACCACCCAAATTAAAGTTCAGTTTGTGACAGTATGTTTTCACGAATGTACTGTTCATTGACTTCTCAAAGTCTGCAGGTCATAAAGATTACCAGACAGCACACATAATGTCAACCTTCCTCTGCAGTGTTTTTGTAACTTAGTTCATCCTTGGTGGGATTCATCTTTGATTTAGCACTAAACGTTATTCCCTCAGAGGCAGTATGCGGTGCATGGCTAGAAAAGTGAGAATGTATTAACAAGGATCTGATCTATCAAATTAACCTTCGAAACATTTGTTTGTTGCACAGCTGATCGACTGGGTTAACTACTGCCCGTTTCTCCCAGCTAATTTCCCTAATATCAAGGAAAATAGGAAAAGGGAAAATTGGCAGAAACAGGCATTAAGACTTAATTTCTAAATCCTGGAAACAAAAAAGCATGATCACTTGGCTAAAGAATCTTATGGCCACCACCCCGTGGCAATGTAACTGCTCCATTACAGAAAACACCTCATCTAAGGTTGTCATTTTGCTCCAGACTTTCCTCGTGCCAAGAACTCGTATGTTTATTTGCTTCATTTTCAGCTGGTAAGAGCCAAGCTGCACCTCTTTCTGCTGTGTGTTGAGATACGCTGCATCAACTTCAGTCTTCCTTTTGCACATATGGAATTATCTGTTAGGCCAGATGGCGATAAACTCTAGGGGCTCCTTGCTATTTCTTCCTCCCCCGCAAAGACAATGTATGACTCTGAGCCACTTCCTAACAAGCTGAGGCAATAGCTGCTAAGAGGTTAGAGAGGTCGAATTGTGACTGAATTGTCTGTTTGAATTTTTGTGAGAAAGGCGAAAGACGTTTATCCTCACTGCTGTGTTCCATCTACTGTCACTACTTCACATCTGCCTACAAAAACATTGTCAAGGAGATAACAAACAGAATGAGAGTGTGTTTATAATGAAATATTGGATTTTTCTTAACCTGTAGTGTGTACTGTATGACGTCTGAGATTGCCGCTGGAGAGCTGTTCAGCTTGATTCCAAGGCTATTCGATATCAAATGACTTGGATATCGAGCAATCACACCAGTGCAATCAAAGAAGGTTGAACCAGTTCATCTGGATATACTGTTTATTGACAGATACATTTCATCACTCAACTAAGTGACATCTTCAGTCTACTGACTGCAAGTATCCCCACACTTATAAACAATACAATACAATGGCATAACAACCGAAACCATCAGTTTCATATGCAAATATGGGTGTGACAATTAAGTAGAGTTTCAATGGCCATGTGTACTATTCACAGAGGATTGGGGAATAGTTGCAATCACAGCATTTTAAGATGGTGACAGATGTACTCTTAACCTCCCCTCGGTTCAGGGACGGTTGTTCCCTCTTCACATAGATGGCCTCTTTGACTCGCCGTTCAAACCAGCGTTCCTCCCTATCAGGGATGTGCACATCCTCATCCTTGAAGAGTGGGCACTGGCCTATAGATGGTGTAGACTGTGAAGTCCTGGCCTGACGTGTTAGCGCTTCTGTGTTGTACCATCCTCTTGGCCAGTGTCTGTTTAGCTTCCCTGATGTATAAATCACAGCAATCCTCACAACTCTAAAAATCGAAACTCTAGTTAATGGTCACACCCATATTTGCATATGAAACTGGTTGTTGGTTTCGGTCGTTATACCACTGTATTGTACTGTAGTGTTTATAAGGGGTGGGGATACCTGCAGTCAGTTTAGACTGAAGCTGTCACGTCGGGCCCAGACACACCAAACCGACTAGCGGCGACAAAGGCTGACTGTTGCATCGCCTCACGTCGCCTGCCGTCTGAGCCCAAAAGTAGCACTTGAACACACCACCGCAAAGACTACAGCTGACGGCCAACTAGCATGTATGCTCTGCACTGATTCGCTAAGCTGAACAGCCAATCAGAGTAATCTCTCTCACTGACGGGCTCCGCCGATTCAACATGCTGAATCAGCTGAAAAGCTGCCGACAGGGGTCCGACTAGTGCTGATGGTGCAGGACACACCGCAAAAACTAGGGTCACAGACACTCACCAACGGCCCGACATTGGCCGACAGCCAACCGTCGGCCTGGTGTGTCAGGGCCCCTAGATGAGTGATGAAACGTACCTGTCAATAAACGT
This sequence comes from Lampris incognitus, assembly GCF_029633865.1. NCBI lineage: Eukaryota > Metazoa > Chordata > Actinopteri > Lampriformes > Lampridae > Lampris > Lampris incognitus. The sequence goes on from NC_079211.1 coordinate 150,659,856, forward strand.
TGTGTCCGGATGAACTGATTCAAGCTTCTTTGATTTTCTTACCTGGATTACTGAGCATGCATCAAGACACACCAGTGCAATGTCTCTCCGAGCTCTGAGTGTGCCACACGCTTGGAAACACCTCCTAAACCATGCCCAAACCACAAAGGTTAATTGTATGAAGAGAATGTTTTTTCCCCCCAACACCTTTGTTGTAGTTTGTTGTGACGCTGCTCTGGAAGTTGCTATGGCAACACTGCCACGAATGGTGTCTTCTGTGAAAGACGGTGGGTTGAATGGAAATGTGATCATAAAGTGTTATGGAAAAAAACGGAGCGTCCTCTAACAGCCTAAGTGGACTAAACAGTAAAACAACTCAAGTTTTCAAAAACAATCAGGTGTACGTGATAAATCTGAAACTAAAGTGATCTCATTTCCCAGCTTTTGATTGGGAGACGTACCTATACAATTTTCTCTTTATTCTGTTTAGGAACCCAATGGACACAGGCCATTAACTGGCTTCACAAAGTAGATTAAGTTTTATCCGGGTCATGGGAGCGCTCCCTCAGATAGGAATTTTCCACGCATTCTGATTTGACTCTGCGTATTCCTCTCCTCGTTGTGGAGCAGAGCTACTACTTCCCAGGAGCCTCGAGGAGACTTGGAGTGGAAAAACTAAAGTCCATATGAGCTTGGTTAGGAAAACAAGCGCCAGGGCTATGATTGAGATGCTCTGGGACGAGCAGCCATCAATGAGGAGAGGAAAGAATGTGACTTCTGGAAGGGCAGGTAGTGGATTCCTGGAAGAGCTCCACTTTAACAGGCAGCCTGAGCATATCTGAACACTGGGAAGGCAAACGCACATATTCTGCCATGTTCAGCCTTTCAATGATGGCAGGCACGTTTAAGCTCTTGCACAAGGGGGAGAAAGACCTGCATGTTATGACACACAAATACATTCTCTGGGGTGGGGAGTAAGGGTGGAGAGGGATGTTTATCATAATAAAATGTCCTAAAAGACGGCTTCACTTCCTTTTTAATCACCATTTTCCTTCTGGGTCTCACGTCAGCAAACCAGAGAGAGAAAAGAATTCCACTTTCCACTGGGTAGTCCAGGCACGGACCTCAGTTCATTTGGCAGGACATGAATGCATGACAACAGACGAGGACAATCTATTGAAAAATGTCTGAGGCAATAGGTTGCCACTACTCAATACATGACTTTTTTTTCTTTTCTTTTTTTTGTCGTAATCTTTTTTTCCAAACCCTTTCAGACTCCCCACTTGACTTGACTTTGGCCTGAGGAAATAGGTTATGGAACAGGACCAAGACTTACTTCACTAACTGAGAGTATGAAACACTATTTCATGAAAATCCATAACTTTCTTTCCCTATTTTGGTTAATTTTGAAGCATGCATAACATTTCATGCACACAAATCTTCCTTTTACATTTTTCGTAATCCTTCAAAACATTTCTGAACACAGGGAGAATTTAAAGACCGTGTGGCTATATGTTGTGAGAAACCGTTTCTGATTACAGAAATGAATTATGTAAAACTAACAAACAACTCCTTCCTCCCGTTTCAGGAAAGATTCTGAGTACTTTGTTAAGCACAGCAAAATAAATGACTCAGCTTAAGAAAAGTCTTACAAGGGGCATCGGGTAGCATGCCGGTCTGTTCTGTTGCCTACCGACATGGGGATCGCCAGTTCAAATCCCCATGTTACCTCCGGCTTGGTCGGGCGTCCCTACAGACACAATTGGCCGTGTCTGCGAGTGGGAGGCCAGATGTGGGTGTGTGTCCTGGTCGCTACACTAGCACCTCCTCTGGTTGGTCGGGGCACCTGTTTGGGGGGCAACTGGGGGGAATAGCGTGATCCTCCCACGCGCTACGTCCCCCTGGTGAAACTCCTCACTGTCAGGTGAAAAGAAGCGGCTGGTGACTCCACATGTATGGGAGCAGGCATGTGGTAGTCTGCAGCCCTCCCTAGATCAGCAGAGGGGGTGGAGCAGAGACCGGGACGGTTGGGAAGAGTGGGGTAATTGGCCAGATACAATTGGGGAGAAAAAGGGGGAAAAATCCAAAAAAATTAAAGTAAAGACCTACAGTCAAGTGAAGACAAAGTGTTGCTGGTGGGTAGAATTAATGGCATTAATTCTAAACTTCTAGTGTGGCCAAATGGTGAAATGGTGACCTGCTTTAGAATAACTCCCACATGCTTTAAAGAACTGTAAGGACACTTGAATTCACAGATATGTGATCGCACAAATAAAGATTATTTTCTGCATAGTGTGAATCACTGGTTTACCAGGAACTCAGTTGTCCCTCCAAGTTGATAACAGATTCCGGAGAACTGCACGAGGCCCTTCCAATAGAAATCAATATAAAATTCTTCCTGTGTGAGTTACACTGTGTGTTTATCCCTCCATCCATTATCCAAACCGCTTGTCCTGCTCTCACGGGTGCGAGGATGCTGGAGCCTATCCCAGCAGTCATTGGGAGGAAGGTGGGGAGACACCCTGGACAGGCCGCCAGTCCATCACAGGGCCCCCACACTCACTCACACATACACACACACACACTCACTCACACACTCACACACACACACACACACATACACACACACACACACACACACACACACACACACACACACACACACACACACACACACACACACACACACACACACACACCCCCCTTGGGGCAATTTAGCAATGCTGATTCACCTGACCTACATGTCTTTGGAATGTGGGAGGAAACCAGAGCACCAGGAGGAAACCCATGCAGACATGGGGCAAACTTGCACACTCCACACAGAGGACGACCCAGGGCGACCACTAAGGTTGGACTACCCTGGGGCTCGAATCCAAGACCTTCTTGCTGTGAGGGAACCGTGCTAACCACTGCGCCACCGTGTCGCCCACTGTATGTTTAAATAGCACAAAATCATTCAGACTCACCACAGCTATGATATATTTCAACGAAACCATAGTCTCCGGAGAGGTACACCAACTTACCCATCTTTATAGTTGATGACTGTGTCCACAATCGTGTTCATCTGCTTGGTGAGCTTGGGAGGGTTGGGGGAAAGCTTCTCAGCCGGTGGCCGTCCACGTCTCTTCTTGGCCTTTTGTCCGTCATCCTCTCTGCTGGAGGAGCCCTTACCCTGACGCCTCTTGCGTTTGCGCTTCTTCAGACGGATCTCCTCCTCCATCTCCTCCAGATTACCATCCTCAATGGCCTGAAGGAAGACAGGACAGGAGCAGAAAAAGGGTTCACCTGGCAAGTATAACAATTTGTTCATATGCTCAGAGGATCTTAAGGATCATCCAAGAAAACCAAACAGGCAAGGGAGGTAATAGTTTGTTTGGATGAGTGTACCCAATATCATGCACTCCAGATAAAGGCAACGCCATACCATCAAAGGTTCTGAATCACCGCAATCACGAGAGGTTCTTGATCATATAGTCATAACTGCAAAAAAAAAAATTAAGCGGGTAGCTCCAGTAGTATGCAAGATTAGCTGCAGACAGATGCACGTGCGAGTGCACACACACACACACCAGGGGCTCGCAGTACTGGTTAATCGCGTGATGCTAGATCTTGTGAGCACTCTGGAGGCAGCTCCAGTTGGTTCTTTTATTTGTCCTCACATCGTTAATAACTGAATGTGTGTTTGCTTTATTGATGTATTTCACTGTGCATATTTTCTTTCCCAACTGTTGTTGTGATGAAATACACATGCAACAATTGTGAGCTGTGGACAGATTTCTCAAGGATGGCTCAAACATCATGTCTGACATAGACTAGGCTACTACAATTACGTGGCTAAACAAATTAATGCTTTTAAAAGTAGATGCAAGCAAATATGACTAATTTCATTTTCGAGTCGGCCAGGCTTACTAATGATGACCAGATTTCACTGAATTTACCAAAGAATTTTTTTTTTAAAAACAGCCATTATATCTAAGCACAGTAATAACACTTAGTTGAAAAAAAAAACACTTTGTTGACTGAACTTTCTACCTTGGGCTACTGTTGGTAACAATAGCGTTAAAATGTCATCGGTATCATCCATACATCACTATTGCATAAGTTCAGACTAAGTGTTGTATGGCAGCACAAATTCACATGTGCAGCGGCCTCATCCAGTACAGTCGATGCAGTGTCTTTGTCCATGTCTGCGTCTAAAATTTTGTCTTCATTTGTTGGCTGGGACAGCTGGTGCTGGATCAGCTGCAAGAGCTTGGTCTGCTGCACTGTGGACCCAGGGACCGCAGCCTTGCCCGGAGCTCCCAAGGAGGAAACACTGAGGGCAGTCTGACAGGACACGGAAGCGGGGCAGGCTAAGCTAACTGCTAGCCCATGCAGAGCAGCAGTTCCGGTAACACCGAGGGCAGCCTGATGACGGCCTCACCTGGCGTTGACTGTGGTGTTTTTGATGTCGTCGTGTGGAGTGTGGGGAGGTGTGTCAAGGGTGTCTGGCTGGTACAGCTGGCGCTGGATTGGCTGGGAGGGCTTGGTCTGCTTCGTCCGGTTGCCACAGGTACCACGGCCCCTGCCTGGAGCTGCACCCAAGGAGGAAACATGGGGGGCGGTCTGACGGGACATGTAATCGGGGCAGGCTAGGCTAACTGCTAGCCCATGCAGACCGGCGGACAGTCATCCTGGCGTTTGGTCCCTTGGACAGTGATTTTGTTTTTTTTTTGGTTTGGATATGTGTGTTAGTTTGAATATGTGTGTTCCTGTGGTTCTTGAATGTGTTTTTGTCGGTATGCTGTACTGCTGTGGGCTGGGGGAAATGCCATTTTGTTCCACTTCGTGTGCGCAAGTACATGAGGTGAAACGCCAAATAAAGTGTTCCTGAAGTGTTATCTTCATAGCATAAATTTTACGCTTTGCTCTATGTGCTGAGACCAACCCCATCATAGTTGCATAGTCTTTTAATTGATGTAAGACAGACACCCCCCTCACCCACGTGCACACACACACACACACACACACACACACACACACACACACACACACACACACACACACACACACACACACTACTGGAGAACTTGAGTTTTTCAGGAGAGGGGTACTCGAGTTGTGAAATTATGCACTCGTGAAACCGCCAACACACATGCACGACTAAACACATAATCCCCTCCAGGCTAGCCCACCTGGTGGCCATAACAATGCAAAGCATGAGTAAATGAATTACTGTGGTAGAAATACTCGCACAGCTGCAGCAAGGCAAGTAAGGACATTCCTCAACTCAAAACTGATTGCCTAACTTATCGTTTCATCTAATTAATTTCCTGAACTCAGTCACAGTCTCTATTGGGAAAGCAAGCCTGAGCTAAATTCTCTAATCTGAATTTTGAGATCTGGCGGTTTGCTGTGTTCCTTTCTCCCAGCACCAGACGAAAAACACTGGGGGGGATGGTCAACATGCAGGAGGCGATCGATTCATTAACAGCAATAAATATTTGGTCCTCAGTGGACAGGTTTCAGTGCAAACCATGCTCGACACTATGCAGGATGTGTATGATGCTGAAGTGCAGGACTCCACTACACTGGTTCATAAACTGATATTCTACGGCACTCACAAGGACGCCAGCAAGCGAAGGTGGCAACAGTCGGTGATACCGGTGTAAAATGGTGTAAAAAGATGAACGCAACATGGGTTCTAAAAGCTGTACCACTGTAACAAGCCTACACCGGTGTATAGCGAGCCTTTCAGCGGGCAGGGAGAGAACCCTATGAACATCACGTCCCACTGGGTGGTGTGATTTGATCTCAAAATAACATGTAACGCCCCTGAAAACTTGATTTCAAATACTTAGAGTGAGGAGCTGATTAAAGAGCCCATATCATGTTCTTTTTTTCCCCCCCTCTTTTTCCTCCCAAAATGTACCCGTCCTATTACCCCACTGTTACGAGCTGACCTGGCTGCTGCTCCACCCCCTCTGCTGATCCGGGGAGGGCTGCAGACTACCACATGCCTCCTCCGTTACATGTGGAGCCACCAGCCGCTTCTTTTCACCCAACAGTGAGGAGTTTCACCAGGGGGAATAGCGCGTGGGAGGATCACGCTATTCCCCCCAGTTCCTCCTCCCCCCCGAACAGGCGTCCTGACCGAACAGAGGAGGTGCTAGTGCAGCAACCAGGACACATACCCACATCCGGCTTCCCACCCACAGACATGGCCAATTGTGTCTGTAGGAATGGCCGGCCAAGCCAGAGGTAACACAGGGATTCAAACTGGCGATCCCCATGTTGGTAGGCAACAGAATAGACTGGTACGCTACCCGGACGCCCTCATATTATGCTATTTGTGTTTCTCCCTTCCCTTTAGTGTGTTACATAGCTGGCAGGTGCATGTAAAATGTCTGCAGAGTTACAAAGCCCAAACTCCGTGCCAAAGGGAGTCATTCTCTCTTACGGAAAACACCGCTCCTGACCTGCCTGAAACGCCGCCTTTGTAATCCAGCTTTTTCTCTCATTAATTATCTACGTCATTATGGAACATAATTTCATAATGCCTGCCTACCATCTAGTTTGGCCCGTGCTAAAACAAAGCTAGGTAGACCGGAGGCGGGAAGCCTCAAACAAAACTTGGTAGAGCAGAAGCCGGTGTCATGCAAAGGTATGTATCCCGATAGGAAATGTACCCCTGGCCGTTCTGAGGGTCGTACCTTCAAAAATGGGGGTTGTTTCAACCCTGGTACCATTTGGTTCAGCAGAAAAGCTGAACAATTTTGATGTATAACATGTGTATTGTCGGTTTAAACATGTGGGAACGAAGACACCCATAGAGTGCTTGTAGAGCAAGCTATTTCTGTGGGGATCTGCTAGCAAATGACTATTTCTGTGTTCAATTCCACAATTTGAACAAACATACGTGTGTTATGCATGCGTATGTTTGTAAACCAAAACAGCCGGTTTCAGGCTGAGGGAGCATGCGGTGCTGCACACAGCCTGTACAGCTGCAACTGGCTGCTGTTTGACTATAAAAACATTCAAATGTTTGTAAATAGACCACGAAAATGAATAAATTACTGGGAAATAGCATAATATGAGCTCTTTAAGAGGAAAAGGTTAACAGGGGCTTTAAAACAGTGCTTGAACTTTTGATGATAGGTTATTAAATGGCTCCAAAGTGCCAGGCCTAGTTATGTTTTTGGACCTGCATAAAGAACATAGCATGTCAGAGCAGCTTAGTTACTCCGTGTGTCCTTTTGCAGCAACTAATTAAGCGTGACTTTACTGGAGCTGTGAGTCTGACTTAAACGCTCCTTTAACCCATCAGGTCGCTTGGTATAAAACTACCTTTTGCTTCATAAGGACTAAAGAATACAGACGGACTTTACCCTGAGCCACTGCTTCTCAGTCAGAGTGTCGCTGTAATCCACATCACGGCGGCAGCGTGAGCCACGACCAAACATCTTCTCCTCTTCCTCCTCGTAGGTGAGACGCTCCACCTCTGCGTCATCCTTGATGATCCAAGACGGCAGCTCATCTTCCTCCATGAGACGTGGCTTCCGCTTCGGGTTCCTAGCGTCCTCACGGCGGCGGTCCATGTCCATACGCTAGAGACAAGAGGCAGTAGAGGAAACAGGTCATGCCGTTGGTGGCTATGTGGCTCTGAAACAGCAATACCTGAAGATGAGTTCTCCGCTGTTATTTGGAGTATAACTTTCATACAGCATCTATCTTGTGGATATTATAGATTTTATGTATATCCATCCATCTATTCATTATCTGAACCGCTTATTCTACATGTCTTTTGACTGTGGGAGGAAACTGGAGCACCCGGAGGAAACCCATGCAGACACGGGGAGAACATGCAAACTCCACACAGGGGACGACCTGGGACGACCCCCAAGGTTGGACTACCTTGGGGGTCGAACCCAGGAACTTCTTGCTGTAAGGCAACCGCGCTAACCACTGCACCATCGTGCCGCCTTCTAGATTTTATATAACAGCTACAAATGCGTGCCGGCTGAAAGGTTTTTCTTAGGATAGATGACCTTAATAGAATTAAACAAAGAAAACAAGGCAGATGTCTGCCAGGATTCCTGGTTACCAGAAAGTAACCAGAACTTAAAGTTCATCAGGCTGTTTTGTTTTTATAACAACCTTGATTAGCCTGTATTGCTTTTCATTTAAAGCGGAAAATGCCCTATTAAATGTATGCCCTATCATGCACGTAAGGCAAGGACAAATAAAAACAGTTTAAGTCTATTCTGGGGAAAAGGACAGCTAATTAAATTATTTGCAGGCCCTATAAAGACCTTCTGTTAGTTTACGCCACATCTTCAGCTGCTTATCCCAGTATGTATTTTGTCAAGAAATACATCCGTCTGTACAAGTCTCTCCCTGCTTTAAGTAGTTGAGTGTACTGACCGACTGTCTGCACTTCACCTTCTATTTGCTTATAGCAGAACTATTTTTTATGTAGTTTGCTGTAGGCTCAAGGTATGATCTGTGGTATACTAGTACCTACTCCTATATGATACAATTGACAGAAGGACTTCTCATGCTAAGCATTTATCAGTTTTTTCCCACTTTTTCTCCCCAATTGTACCCGGCCAGTTACCCCACTCTTCTGAGCCGTCCCGGTCTCTGCTCCACCCCCTCTGCTGATCCGGGGAGGGCTGCAGACTACCACATGCCTCCTCCCATACATGTGGAGTCACCAGCCGCTTCTTTTCACCTGACAGTGAGGAGTTTCAACAGGGGGACGTAGCGTGTGGGAGGATCACGCTATTCCCTCCAGCTCCCCCTCCCCCCTGAACTGGCGCCCTGACTGACCAGAGGAGGCGCTAGTGCAGCAACCAGGACATATACCCACATCTGGCGTCCCACCTGAAGGCACAGCAAATTGTGTCTGTAGGGACACCTGACCAAGCCGGAGGTAACACGGGGATTTGAACTGGCAACCCCCGTGTTGGTAGGCAACGGAATAGACCGCCACACCACTCGGATGCCCTATATTCTTTTTATTTATGTGTTAGACGAGCAACTTCAACAGTTTCAATCACTGGGATGTGAAATTAATTGACATTCCTGTCCTTATCAAAAAACAAAAACACAATCCTCTCACCATGAAGAGTTCAAATTCATCCTCAATACGAGCAATCATCTGGTTCAGGGTTTCATCATCAGGCACCTCATCTTCCTCCTAGACACACACATTGGGGGTAATAAAAAGATCAAAATCAAAAGACGGTGTTCTGTTCCACCCTATTAATATTCACAACACCACACTGAATGCTGTACCGCACTGAGCATTATCCTCTACATCTGAGTCGTCACACTGAATCCCAACAACTGCAGCTCAGTACAGCTCTGCTAGGTTGGCACAGAGATTTTATCATACACCAATTACATCACATTACAAGCACTCTAACGGTGTGACCAGAGGTTAGTTATTCCACTGGTCCTATCTACAGAATGTCGAAAGTAATTTACGAAGTCAAAATCTAAAATTAATTAAAACTGACAAGAGAAGCCTACTCATCGATTCACACACACATACACAAACACGAATCACACTGATAAGGATAACATCACTGTCTATTGATTTTACCTGGAAAAAGCTGCATATTTTACTAACAAAACTGAGATTAATAATCAATCAAAAATAAAAGCTATCATTCATACTGGAGCCCCACCTCGTTCTGCTCCTCGTGCTCCAGGATGGCCTGGAGGAAGGCTCGGCGCTCGTGGCTGGAGGACTTCTGGTCAAACATGCCCGCCTGGATGACCTTCTGGTCCACGTTGAGTTTGTACTTGGCCGCAGCCAGGATCTTCTCCTCCACACTGTTGACAGTGCAGAGACGGAGCACGCGCACCTCGTTCTGCTGGCCTATGCGATGGGCGCGGTCTTGGGCCTGCAGGTCCTGATATCAGCCAGCGAATGATTAGCAAGGGGGAAAAAATGAGAGAGAATTAGCTCTTATACCTCAAAATAACACTGTGCGCATTACACAAAATACCACTTAGACTGAGTGCAGACAGAAGTTCAGACAAGAAGACTGTCATCCTCGGTTAAAAAAACAAAAACAAACAAACGAGGAAAACTAGCTGGCGTTCCACCGCAGTGATGCATTATTGGATACCTACAGGGGTTTCACACTGTCCTGTTCCATTTCATAGTGTGGTCTTACAACCTGACTGAGGCTCTGTTTGTGTTGCAATATGTTATTGCTTTAGGATGTGTTGAGGCTGTATTGATTAGCATGTTAAAGTTTTTCACATGCTTGGTCTGAGAGCTCAGCGCCTGTCCTGGTGGAGGTTCTACACGTTATTTGTCAAACTTCTATCTTGAAGGCTCTATCAACTGGCTTGGTGGCTGGATAGCTCAGTGTGGTTTATGAAGTCTGATTAATTCAGCTCAGGTATATCGTATGTCCATCATGATGGACTTAGTGGGGGTGCCATTATGTGACCCCAAGACACATTTAATCTCTCGGTGGGAGTTTCTAACATGGAAATGAACCTGCTGCTGCTCTTGAGGAGAATCCCAGGGTTTAAGACACTTGCAGACCGACTGACCAACCTGGTGAGGGTTCCAGTCACTGTCAAAGATGATAACAGTGTCAGCAGCCTGCAGGTTGAGGCCCAGGCCGCCGGCTCTGGTGCTCAGCAGGAAGATGAAATACTGAGAGCCCTTCTCATTGAACTTCTTCAACAGTGCTGCCCGGTCCTCAGACTTGGTGGTCCCTAAAACAGCGAGAGAGATCATTTGAACTGTTCTTGAACATGAATCAATCGCTAAGGTGACCAATTTAACCCTCTGAGGTATGCCTGGCATTGTTTTGTTGTACTACATTTCCAAAAATAGTAATCCAGACATTGGCTCCGACTCCAGAATGAGGAGATATTGAAGGGGGGGCTCTTATTAGAGAAATATATGTCCTAATAAAGACAGATGCCTAATTATGGCAGTTATCCTTAATAACTATGTAGGTAAAAATGGGTTTCCAACAGCAGCGCAACTACCCATTTGTTGTTGGGATATGCAACATCAACGTTTCCCCCCCAGTCGAATTTCAGTATTGTCAGAACAGGCCGGGGTAAGTTATGTACATAATGCAAACAAAACTACACGCAACAGCCAATAAGATTATTCATAACGATATAAATAGAGCTTCTGTTGAATAGTGGTTAAATATTCATCGCACTCGACATACCACTTATATCATTCTCATTAATCTCACTGGCTGTTGCATGTAGTTATGACTACACCTGAAATGCTTAGTGTAACTGTTTAGTTGCACAAACATTATGCAACTTGCAACTCATAAATGCAACCAAGTTGTGTGAAAAGTTTTCATGTGTAACGTCGGCCTGAGACCACAGGGTGTCACAAAGCTTTGCACTTTAGAATCTTTTACGACAACATTTTAACTCTCATCACTGACAGTCACTGGACCGCAGCCGTAACAGATAAGTAGCCTGTCTTGTCTGTATGATCAGTGTAGACCTGGCTGTAACTTCCAAAATATTACTAAAACACAGCACGTACCTATTTTACATGACAAAACAAAGACAACTGACAACAAAGACACATTTTCGTGTGTTCACAGAAAGTTGAATCGGTTCATCTGGACACAATATACCGACAGAAATGTTTCATCACCATCTAATGCCCCTTTTCCACTGCATGGTACTGGCTCAACTCGACTACTCTGTTCGACTCTACTTGCTTTACTTTTTGGGATGTGGTTTTCCACTGCAGAGAGTACCCCCTCATGGTGAAGCCCCGCTGGTCATTTGTGGGCATGTTGACTAGTTTTTCCTCCCTCGTCTACCAGCGCCCCACATGAGTGTTTTATTTTCAAAAAAATCAACAAGACCAACTCTAAATGCGTGCTTCACATGAACAATATTAGTGTAACTAAGAGATTCACTGACAACAAATAATGTTTTACATGGATGGATTATCAGCTATAATACAAGCTTCATAAGACTCACTTTGGCATTTCCTGGTTATAAACAGAGCTGTTCAATTTCTCTCTGACCAGTCAGTGGTCAGATTTTATTTATATTTAAATAAATATAAATACATTTTATTTATATTTTTGTTTATATTTATTTTTATTTACATTTAAATATTTTTATTTATAAGATTTTATTTAAATAAATATAAATATACATATTTATATTTTATTTATTTATTTATAGTGGTATTTTCATGTCACCTTTTAGTCTCGGCTAAACTCGCTTGGAACCTCGATGGCGGTGGTACCAAAAAAAAAAAGTACTTGGTACTATCCCTAACATTTGCCCAATAGAAAACTAAAAAAAAAGCGAGCAGAGTTGAGTTGGGTCAAGCTGGTATGATGCAGTGGAAAAGGGGCATAAGATGAGTGATGAAACGTTTCTTTCAATAAACGTTGTGTCCAGATAAACTGATTCAACCTTCTGTGATCTTCTTACCTGGATTACTGAGCATGCATAAAGCCATTTTCATAGCTTGTATATGTATATTTTTTACCACTGCCCCCCCCTTTGCACTGCATATGTTGCATCTCCCCTCTTTCTGCGCCTCCGGCGGTCAAGCATCGTATGCAGGTGAATAGCTGAGACTGTTTTGGTTCATTGTGTTTCTCAAGATGTTGTGTGGGCAGTGGCTCTGCAGCAGTAGTGTGTGTACGACGCTTAGTGGTTGTTTTTGCTGAAGTGTGGATAGCGATGGCTATCAGAGACCTCACCGCTGATATATTTTCATTCTTTTGACAAACCTAGACTTAAACTGAATATAAGAAGTCTGACTATTTTAAGAGGCCAAGAACATTCGGTGAGGTTCCTTCTGGGAATTTTAAGAATGCCATGGTTTCAGATAGAGACTCCCACACTAATTTACTTTCCAGCCCCTAACCTCGAATCAGAAGACCACTATGTTATCTGGGTAAGCCATAATTTTAATTCTTAACTGCTGAAGAGATCCAGTTTGTGAAGGGCTGAGTTGGCAGTCTCAAGGCAACAGTATCAGCTGTTTTAGATTGCTGCCTGATTAATGATGTAAAGATTATTGTAAAGCAGGTCCTCTCGATGCCAGGGGCTTGTAATGCTGTGGAAATTGGTTCTTTCTATTTCCTGGACACAGAAAACTGAATATATCTGACTGAATTCTGTGATTCTGAGTCTTGTACTCTTTACTATATGGCTGGGGGTTTGAAGTTAATCTTGTGCAACACAAGTAAGTTCCTAATTGTTAATAGCTGTGGAAGCTAAATGTCTAATATGCAGGGTAGCACACATGTTAAGGGTCTTATTATAATTAGACCCATAATTATGGCTGGCATCTGAGACGATAGATTTATCAACCCTTTATTTCAACATCTGAACAATGTTCCTTCCTCGAAGCTCTTATTTTCACCTTGGAATCTCATAGAAAAGAAAAGAAAAAACAAAACAAAAACGGGGACATAAGGGAGCATTTTGATGCCTGCCCTTTACACAAGCCGGTAAGGAGCAGAAAATTCAACATTGTAATAGCTGCCTGCAGCCGCTAAACATTATCTTTATTGAGCGCCCAATCTACTGATTTGGGGCCATTTTTAATCTCTGACACCGCACACAGGGCTCAGATATGCTGAGTAGTTAATATTTCCCAGATTTGGAGACAAATCCTGTCATTACAACCACAGATTCTCCTTTTTTAAGAGACTTGGTTCATTTAGCCTTTAATCTTTAAGGATAATCACTAGGAAGCATGGTGGCCAAGTGGTTAGAACCATTGTCTCAAAGCAAGAAGGTCCTGGGTTCGAACCCCAGGCCGTCCCAGGTACTTTCTGTGTGGAGTTTGCATGTTCTCCCCGTGTCTGTGTTGCATGTTCTCCCCGTGTCCTCTGGGTGCTCCGGTTTCCTCCCACCATCAAAGATATGTGTGTTAGGGTTAATACGCCTGTCTGTGCCCCTGACCGAGGCATGGTTAAAAGAACTGGAGTTGGCCCCCAGGTGCTGCATAGTGGCCACCCACTGCTGCTAGCAACACGGCTAGGACGGTTAATTGCAGAGGATGAATTTGCCTAAGGGGATTAATAAAAGAACATATCTTACTTGCCAAATCTAATTTAGATTCATTCAAAATGTGCTGAACATGTGTACCCACCATCCAGACGCAGATAGAGAAAGTTGCGGTAGGCAAAGTAGTCTTCCATGATGGTCATCAGAGAGGTCATCTGGCAGAAAAGGAGGACTCTGTGGTTGGTGGCTAGTAGCTTGGGCAGGATGCGATCTAGCAGCTCAAATTTCCCAGAGGCCCGATAGAGCTCATGCCTGTTGGGAGGTGATGAAATGTAACATGAATCATATGTAAGATCAATACTGATGATGATTTCAGTTGCCCTTGTGACTCTTATTACAACACAAGAACAGACAAGACATACAGACAACAAGGCAACATGTTGGTCAAGCTGACACACCTTTAACTTTAAAATAAAATGTTTTGCAAGTTTTTAAAAGACAGACAAGAAAATGATAAATCATAAATTGCAAATAAAATGATTTGCAATTTTTCAAAGGAAAGACAAGGGGGCGTCCGAGTGGCGTGGCAGTCTATTCCGTTGCCTACCAACACAGGGATCGCCGGTTCGAATCCCCGTGTTACCTCCGGCTTGGTCGGGCGTCCCTACAGACACAATTGGCCGTGTCTGTGGATGGGAACCCGGATGTAGGTAGGTGTCCTGGTCACTGTACTAGCGCCTCCTCTGGTTGGTCAGGGCGCCTATTCAGGGGGGGGACTGGGGGGAATGGCGTGAGCCTCCCATGCACTACGTCCCCCCATGCGCTACGTCCCCCTGGTGAAACTCCTCACAGTCAGGTGAAAAGAAGTGGCTGGTGACTCCACATGTATGGGAGGAGGCATGTGGTAGTCTGCAGCCCTCCCCGGATCAGCAGAGGGGGTGGAGCAGAGACCAGGATGGCTCAGAAGAGTGGGGTAATTGGCCAAGTACAATTGGGGAGAAAAAGGGGGAAAATTCCAAAAGAAGGTGTGATTTACTAAAGCATCAGCATACTGGAGAACATGTGTGTTGCACTGAGGCAAATATGCACATAAGGTTTACCGTAAAATTTGCACTAAGCACTCATGTGCGTACACGTGTGCAATGTTGGGTTTATTGCAAAAAATACAAGAAATGCAAAATGAATCAGGAAACCAAATAGAGGAGTAAAAACAGCAAAAACACAAGGCCAAAACAGGGCAAATAAAAACTATGTATTTACTGTGTAAACAAGTTAGTGAGGTTTTGTGCAGCATAACAGCTACAGCTTCGTTGTGCGATGAATGGACAGTTGCAGTATGTGTTCAACAACCATGTACGTGTTTGCTGAGTTAGAGAATGAGACATTTTGCAAATAAGTATAAAATATACTTCCCTATTTGAATAATAAGCATTGGTGTGACATGAGGGTCCGCAAATTCAGTCAACACGCTGCTGAGATTTTGGAGGTGTGTACTTCGGTGTCTGTGGTTTTTGCATACCAGGGTTGTCCAAAAACCCTTATCTACACCACTTTTTTTTTTATTTTGTTTTTCAAAATAGTACTCTATGGAAAGCTGACTTGCCAATAAGAGGCTGTTGTCAGACTACCCCGGCGGAACCAGTAAGCTAACCCCAATGTTTTCTAAGTTTTCTGCTATATTTTTAAGGTGTTCTTCACGAGCTGAAGAGTGACAGAACTGAGGGATGCTACTGGGGACGATGCTCTATAGCCTAGGGGGTGGGACCAGGCCACCATGTGTCACCATACATCATTTGCCTTTCAGGCGTGAATAGAAGTGTCTTTACCCAGACTCAAGGGGGCGTTATATCCCATACAATGTGTTGTACCGAGTGAATCGACTGAAAGGGAACACCCCAGTTACAAGTGTCATTTTAACGTGATTTCAAAGACCTGATCATCCAGACAGGATTTAGTGAGATCACATTACCGCACACCCACATCTGGGATTCATTCATTCATCATCAGCCACTTCTCCGGGGTTGAGTCGCAGTGGCAGCAACCCAAGTAGGGCACTCCAGACGTCCCTCTCCCCAGCAACGCCCTCCAGCTCCTCCTGGGGATCCCAAGGTGTTCCCAGGCCAGATTGGACATGTAGTCCCTCCAGCGAGTTCTGGGTCTACCCCGGGGTCTCCTCCCAGTTAGCTGTGCCTGGTAAACCTCCAAAGGAAGACGTCCAGGAGGCATCCTAATCAGATGCCTGAACCATCTCAACTGGCTCCTTTTGATGTGAAGCAGCAGCGGCTCTACTCCGAGCTCCCTCCGGATGTCCGAGCTCCTCACCCTATCTCTATGGCTGAGCCCAGACACCCTACGGAGGAAACTCATTTCAGCCGTTTGTATCCGTGATCTCACCCTTTTGGTCACTACCCAAAGCTCATGACCATAGGTGAGGGTTGGAACAAAGACTGACTGGTAAAATGAGAACTTTGCCTTCCGGCTCAGCTCCCTCTTCACCACAATGGTCCAGTACAACATCTGCATTACTGCTGACGCTGCAGTAATGCAGATGTTGTCGCTCCATCTTACCCTCACTCGTGAACAAGACCCCGAGATACTTGAACTCCTTCACTTGAGGCAACAACTCATCCCCAACCCGGAGGGAGCAATCCACCATTTTCCGGTAGAGAACCACAATCTCAAATTTGGAGGTGCTGACTCTCATCCCGGCCATTTCACACTCAGCTGCAAACCGCCCCAGTGCGCACTGGAGGTCACGTTCTGATGAAGCCAACAAAACTTCATCATCTGCGAAGAGCAGTGATGCAATTCTGAGGTTCCCAAAATGGACAATCTCCTCACCTTGGCTGCGCCTTGAGATCCTGTCCATGAATATCACAAACAGAATCGGAGACAAGGGACAACCTTGGCGGAGTCCGACACCCACCGAAAACGTGTTTGACTTTGTGCCGAGAATGCGGACAGAGCTCTCACTTTGGTTATACCACAAGGACCGGATGGCATGAAGATCCAAAATCACATCACGGAAACATGCAATTCAGCTACCTGTGTACGCCAAGCATTTTGCTAGGCCGAAAAACTACAGAAAACTGTGAAACCCACCCACTGTATCTGGGCATTTACACATCTGGTTCACAAGGCCTGTATATTTTATCTCTGCTATGACTCATCTGTTTTAATTCCCTCTGAAACATGTCGTGTTATACAAGTGTATGAAACTTTTCTGAAGTTTGACAGAATGATTGAAGATTTTGTAACTGAGTTTTGGGCATCCAGACTTGCCATTTGCATCGCAATTTGTTCAGAATGGACACTATAAAATATTACACAGTGACTAATAAAAATACTACAATACACTTGAACACTGACTTCTAACACTTGTAGTTTTACTTACCCATTAATGATGCCATTTGGATAGCCCAAGTGCTCAGCAAAAGATTCCTACAAAAGGGAAAAGATTGGCTGTTGGCCTTTAGGCAGTTGAGGACAAAGCATATGAAGTGCTTTTTAAACTATCAGTGAAAAACTAAGTTCCTAAGGCCAAGCAGTAGGTGGCTTTTACAGAATACGATTTTGCAGTAGAAAATTCGGTGTCCTTCAGAAAATATAAAAACCTTGAGATGACCAACAAAAAATTTGCATCCATCAGTCGGCCATTTGTAGTTCTACCAGTCGACAGCTCATTTATGAGTTTTACATGACATTATGGATGGGAATTGGAAAATGACTCATCCTGCACGGTTTGTTCACACTGTGTAATAACATAATTGCTTTTCAGACCTCAGTTTCATTTTGGATTTTTTCCATCTATTAGTGGCAGGGTAACATGAGTGTCATCCAGACCACTACACTTTCTAGTTGTTATTCTTTATACAAAGCACCACAGCATATGAAATGGAAGTGGGTCTAAAGCTGCATGGAATATGTTGTCATTTGTGTTTCAGGACTGAAAAACAATATTTTCCATAACTTTCGAGACTTCTTAGAACAAAGTCCAAAATAATTTTCCATACTTTTACAAACTTTCAACACCTTGGTATGAGCTGGGCTACTGCACCCTTTGCTTTACTGAATTACACTATTGGTTTTCAGATATTAAGTGCCAAAAACCTTCAAAATAAAAGAGATTTGCAGTGAAAGTTGTACTTTCCATGACTCCTCCATCACTCCTGGCCACCCTTGAGTGATCGATCTACTTTTATACTAGTTAATGGTTATTCTACAGGCGGGTTTCCATTGCAGTTTTGCACAAAACAGAACCCTTTTTTTTATATCTCTTGATTTTGCCCCCTTTTTCTCCCCTATCCGGCCAACTCTTCCGAGCCGTTTCGGTCGCTGCTCCACCCCCTCTGCTGATCCAAGGAGGGCTGCAGACTAGCACATCTCCTCCGATATACGTGGAGTCACCAGCCGCTTCTTTTCACCTGACAGTGAGGAGTTTCACCAGGGGGACATAGTGCGTGGGAGGATCATGCTACTCCCCCCAGTTCCCCCTCCCCCCCCGAACAGGCGCCCCGACCGACCAGAGGAGGCGCAAGTGCAGCGACCAGGACACATACCCACATCCGGCTTCCCACTCGCAGACATGGCCAATTCTGTCTGTAGGAACGCCCGAGCAAGCCGGAGGTAACACAGGGATTCGAACTGCTGATCCCCATGTTGGTAGGCAACGGAATAGACTGCCACACCACCCGGACACCATAAAAGTGTAGGTTTAAGACAATGATTGAAAATTATGTATTCTAGTGTCACAGAAAGGTGAATCAGTTCATCTGGACACAACGTTGGAGAGAAACTTTTCATCACTCATCTAATACCCCTTTCACATTGGTCAAAAAACCCGCAAAAAACCCGCTAATGTCCGCCTTTGGTCAATGTAAAAAGGCGGATGTTAGCAGGTTTTTTTGGCCAGTATAAGTGACCACTTTAGTCTCCAAGGAGTCTCAATAAACATTGTGTCCGGATGAACTGATGCAACTTCTGTGATTTCCGATTAATGAGCATGCATAAAGACATGTACTCTGGTGGGTACCCAGCTCTATAATAAAGAAAGAAACACTATGTAGATCACACCAATGACCCTGATTTAAGGCAGCGTTTCCCAAGCCATTCCTCAAGGAACACCTATCCTGCAGATTTTCATTGTACCCTGCATAGGTAGCCCTGCTTGTACTTACTCAACCAATCATCTCACAGCACTTAATTATGCAAGGTGTGCAACATCTGACATAATTCATTGCTGATTAGTTGAATAACTACAAACAGGTACCTATTCAGGGTTGCAAAGAAAATCTGCAGGATGGTGTTCCTTGAGGACTGGGTTGGGAAACACTGATTTAAGGTCCGGGCCAAGCAGTGCTCACCTCAATGTGCTGGAACATATATGGGTGGTTGCAGATCTTCTTCAACTGCATTATGGTGTTCATCAGGGTCTTAGCCCCTCCTTTGCCCTGGAAGAAACCATTAGGAGACAAAATAAGAATAAGAAAGTTAAAATATCCAATCACAAATAAAAACACACCCTGAACTCTGAAATCATAATAGTATTTCTTTTTGCTTAATATAAAGTTCCACATTTTAAAATGAATTTCAAAGACGTTAGTAGAAAATAATTTATGTGGCGCTATGACAGCATTGGAAAGCTACCAGCGGCTTGCTCAATTTCCTCTGCAAGTCTCACAAAGTAATCAAAAGTGTTCTAACTAATTTCAGGCTTGATGGTGGACAAATCAAAATAGAACAAGTTGGGGTTCCCACTCTTTTTAGGAAATCACTTTGCAGGACTTTTCAAGGACATTTTCCATGACGTTCACTTGGATATACACAACAGCTGTTGCTGACAGAAGAAGGTGATATTATCTAGTATTAACCATCACTGGAAGCCTCAACAGTCTCTAAATGGACTGTATGACTTTTAGCTACTCACTTAGTGTCTCACTCAAACGTCAAACACTGATGTTACATCCCAGCAGCTAAATATATGCCATCTCAGCTGACACAAATACAATTTCATAAAATAGCCTTACAATTTCCAAGCCCCCATTAATAGTTCCAGGACTTTTCATCAATTTGATCATTTTCCTGTTACGCTCCTTGACTGGAAAACTATTTCATTTAATCCAAACAATTTTCTTTCTTTTTTTTTTGTGCCCCCTCCCCCCCAATTGTACCCGGCCAATTACCCCACTCTTCCAAGCTATCTCGGTTGCTGCTCCACCCCCTCTGCTGATCCGGGGAGGGCTGCAGACTACCACATGCCTCCTCCGATACATGCTAGCTGTTTCTTTTCACCTGACAGTGAGGAGTTTCACCACGGTGACGTAGCATGTGGGAGGATCACGCCATTCCCCCCAGTTCCCCCCCGAACAGTTTCCCCGACCGACCAGAGGAGGTGCTAGTGCAGCGACCAGGACACACACCCACATCCGGCTTCCTGCCCACAGACACGGCCAATTGTGCCTGTAGGGATGCCCGACCAAGCCGGAGGCAACACGGGGATTGGGTCTGGTGATCCCCGTGTTGGTAGGCCACGGAATAAACTGATACACTACCCGGACGCCCGTCCAAACCATTTTCAGGCTTTCTAGATTTTCAGAAGTTGTGGGAACCCTGAACAGAAATGAGTGCTTCCCGAAAACATTTTTCTAGTACAAGGACATAAAATGCTCCAAATGAAATAACTGCATAACATTACAGTATGGGTGGCCCCAGTGGGAATCGAACGTCCAACTTTCAGGAGTATCAAGTGCCATGCCAGTCAAGGTATATTTCACAACACCAGGCGCTCCACCAAATAAGCTATAGGACCACGGACTATAAATAAGGGTGTGAAAGCAGGTGATTGAGGGGAGCTTGGCATCTTTACCTTCTTATCCTTTTCAGAGCCATCTGTGAGGAGGATGCCTTTCTGCATGTGGCGGTACAGAACTTTCTGGATAGCTGACATGTCACATTTTATGACATACTCCACCTGTGCAAATGATAAAGGCAAACACAAATAAACCCACAAAGAAACTGACTGAAGCTATTTCACCGGTTATGCTGAGTGAGCTGTTTTGACATAAAATATGACAAAAAAATAAAAAGGAATAAGAACAGAAAGTGCCATCAAACATTTAGAATCATGGCCCCTAATCTCAGGAATATTTCTGAGAATAGAAATGACCTCTGTACCTTTTTCTAACACTTGATGGAGCACCTCTTTTTCTTAAACTCAATATTTGACTGTTAAAGGCCCAATCTGTGACTTGTTTGACCATGTAAGTCATAACCTGTGGATTCATTCCTAATTTTCCGTATGGACAGATCAGCCGAGTCTGGTAAATCCAAAGGTGGTGGAAAACTATTTCATTTAATCCAAACCAGAGCACCCGGAGGAAACCCACGCAGACATGGGGAGAAAATGCAAACTCCACACAGAGGATGACCCGGGACGACCCCCAAGGTTGGACTACCCCGGGGCTCAAACCCAGGACCTTCTTGCTGTGAGGCGACCGCACCAACCACTGCACCACCGTGCCGCCTGCTTAATAAGTCCTCAAACAAAACAAAAAAAGATGACAAAGTGATGTTAACAACCAAAGATTTTTTTTTTGTTTTCTAGCATTGTAAGTCCTCCCCTGGTTTTCATTTCCAACAGTGTGACTGTGACTATTTCACTTTATCACCAATATCAGATTCTTAATGAACATTAATTTTTAACATATCTACACTCCCATTTGTTATACCAAGATAAGAAGCTCCCAGGCAATATTATGTTAGCTATGTGACCTCTTAACAAAACTACCACGTAGCTTCACTGATGCTGTGTTAGACAACACAAAGCCAATCAACTGAAAAGATGAGAATGTGCACTGCATGAAATTCTGAAAGGTTTGTGATGCTTAACCATTTATCAAAGTCCACCGCTTGGGTTCAACTCACCTTCTCTGGCAGCTGAGACTCCACTTCTTTCTTCAGTCGGCGTAGTAAGAATGGACGGAGCACCTTATGCAAACGGCGAATGATCAGAATGGTCTCCTCCTCGTTGAGGTCCACCTTGACAAACCAAAGAGATTATCTGACACCACATCGCAAAGCACATTGTAGATCTTTGTAATATATTCCATAAACTATGGATAAAATGTACTCGAGTAGGATTTTTCCAAGAATATGTCTTTATGCATGCTCAATAATCCAGCTAAGGGGGGAGGGGGGGGCTAAGAGTAAATCTGTCACTATCTTACAATGCTGTGATGCAACCATTCCCAAATCCTCTGTGAATAGTACACATGGCCACCAAAACTCTAATTAATAGTCACAGTAATTTGCATATGAAACTAATCACTTGTTTGGGTCGTTACGCCACTGTACTGTTTATAAGGGTGGGATACCTGCAGTCGGTTGTACTGTATTCTTTATAAGGGTGGGGAAGCCTGCAGTCAGGTGAGACTGAAGAGGTCACTTAGATGAGTGATGAAATGCTTCTCTCTCAATAAACGTGTTCAGATGAACTGATTCACCTTTCTGTGATTTTTCAGGAATAATTATGCAGTCCATAAGGTTTTAAATCAGCAGCCAAATGAAGCCTAATTTATGGTTCCACACTGAGATGAGCATGGGGCAGCGGTAAAGCTACAAGAAAAGAAAGAATGCCACTTTGAATTTGTTCTCTGCATTTAACCCATCCTATTGTTTTTTTTTTTTTTAAGATTATTTTTTGGCATTTTCTGCCTTTATTTGATAGCAATAGTAGAGAGACAGGAAAGGCAGGGGAGAGAGAGAGGGGATGACATGCAGCATAGGGCGTGGGCCAGATTCAAACCCCAGCTGCTGTGGTAAGAACTCAACCTTACGTGGTACGCACTCTACCAGGTGAGCCACCGGGGTGCCTCTAACTCATCCTATTGTATAGGAGCAGTGGGCGGCTGCAGCGCCTGGGGACCAACTCCAGTTCTTCTTTCCACTGCCTTGCTCAGGGGCACAGGCAGGAGTATTAACTCTAACAAGCATGTCTTTTTGATGCTAAAAAAATCTACCTAATAAAAACATGCTGCTTGTCAGTCTGTGGATGCGCAGCCTCCTAGGTGGACCCTTGCATGAATGCGACCAAGTCTAATATGAACTTGGACGTTCCAAAAAGAAAATGTTTACGATGCAACCATATTGGTTGCTATCTAGCTCTGCCTTCACCAATGTTCCAGAAAACCACAGTCAGGTCAGCCAGCGCTGGCTTCAAACATGAGAGATAGGGGCGTCCGGGTATCGTAGCGGTCTATTCCGTTGCCTACCAACACGGGGATCAGTTGTTCGAATCCCCATGTTGCCTCCGGCTTGGTCGAGCATCCCCACAGACACAATTGGCCGTGTCTGCAGATGGGAAGCCGGATGTGGGTATGTGTCCTAGTCGCTGCACTAGCGCCTCCTCTGGTTAGTCGGGCTGCCTGTTCAGGGGGGAGGGGGAACTGTGGGGAATAGTGTGATCCTCCCACATGCTACATCCCCCTGGTTAAACGCCTCACTGTCAGGTGAAAAGAAGGGGCTGGTGACTCCAAATGTATGGGAGGAGTCATGTGGTAGTCTGCAGCCCTCCCCGGATCGGCAGAGGGGGTGGAGCAGCGACCGGGACGGCTCAGAAGAGTGTGGTAAGTGGCCAAGTGCAATTGGGGCAAGTGTGAAGTGCAAGTGCAAACCCCCCCCCCCAAACAAAAACAAAAATGAGAAAGACAGAGAGAGAGAGACCGTAAAGCAGCTACAGGTGTGAAGCAAGAGACCGTGAAGGAGCTACAGGTGGAAAACCAAAACCTACATTCCCAAGTAGCACAACTAGAGAAGGAGGCGCTACTGAAAGAGAGGAACCTCATGAAACAGCTGGAGGATCTTAGAACAGAGCTCCAAGAGAACACCAGGGCCAGGGCTTCAGTCTCCCAAAACAATGCCACTAAGACCCATACAGACCATCACACCTCCCCTGACACTAGAACAACCAACAAACATGATACAGAGACCACTCACACAGACACACAGACACCCCTCACACAAAGCACACAAACTCCCCCACCCAACCAATCTCCTCCCACCAAGACAAACAAGCAGCGCCCACACATAGCCCTGCTCATGGACTCAAACCAGAAGTTCATGGACCCTCAGAAACTGTTCCCCGGATATCACGTGACAGCAAAACGATGCAGCACTACTGGCCATGCACTACAGCTCCTGAACAAGGAATCTCTTGGGAGTCCGCAGCGCATCATCATCCACACCGGGACCAATGACCTGCACTCTCTGCACAGTGACACGGCTGTGGCGGTGCGTAGAGTGGCAGAGAGAGCAAGTGGACAATTCCCAGAGGCACAGATCGTCGTGTCAACACTGCTGCCACGGCTGACACCCCACCCCATATAATCCACGGAATCAACACAGACATCAGCAGAGGCTGTGCTGCTCTTCCCAATGTCCACCTGGCTCACCATTCAGGCATCAGCCTCCAGACCTCTACGACGGACTGCACCTTCACAAGGAGAGGGTGCGGATTTTTGCGAGCACCCTAAAAGATGTTGCTTTGGGCCGCAACCCAACCACACTCACCTATCCTCCGTCAGAAGGAGACTACAGACCAGAAACCCCCCCCCCCACACACACACACACACACATCCCCAGAAACCCCCCTTTTCCCCCAAGAGCACACAGCAATACCTGGACCCCTTTCCCCCCAAACCCATACTCCATACTCACCTTTGGGCCGAAAGCCCTACACACCCCCACGCCTACGTGCTGCTTCCCCCAGGTCCAAGAAACCTGTGCACCCAACCCCTCCAAAAGCAGGCAGAAACACCTGACAGAGCCAGTCCCCCACAGCACAGGCCACAAAGCTATGCTGCTGTAGTAGCCCAGCCCCCCCCCCCCCCACACACACACACCCACTGCCCCAGCTAAGACTGAGCTGGGAGAGATAAAGGAGATGCTCCACACCCTGTGCTCCAGAGTGCTGCATACACACACACACACACACACACACACACACACACACACACACACACACACACACACACACACACACACACACACACACACACACACACACACACAGAATAGACTGCCAGTCCAAGCCACATAATTCCCACACTATTTTGTGCACTACAGACAAGGGCAGGGCAATTTATCGATATTATGTGGATATCATGATGTGGGTCTGGATGTCATCTGGGATTCTGGATGGCTGCAGTACACCGGAGTCATATAACTTTCTGAGCTTGAGCTGCCTTACTGTTCTCGCTGCTCTGTTGTTTGCCTTTAACCCTTTAAGCCCTGGGGTCTCTTTTTAGCAGCATCTAGGGCGACCTCCAAGTCTCATCAGGTCTTGATGGGGTAACCACTGACACGGGGGAATCCTGAGTGTTGATTTGGCTCTGGGTGTGTATAATAATGCCCACAATATCGATAGTGAGGTATTTTAGTAAGAGTTATCTATGTCTTCTTCCACTGTAACATAATAATTCTTTGTCTCACAAAAGAAACTCACTGTATGTTTCCATTTCATGCGTTCTTTTTCTATCTCTTGTTGGAACATCCAGGGTCTCTTCTCATCTTCCTTTGGGATGAAGAGTAGAGACCCTGACTTCTTAAAAAACATCAACAATGTTGACATAGTCATGTTAACTGAAACCTGGTGTCGTGAAGACATAATCACCCACTGTCCCTCAGGATACAATGAAATAATTATTCCATCAACTAAACTCAACTCAGTACATCGTGGACGAGATTCCGGAGGTATTTTGATTTGGTACAGAGGATATTTAGCCACCCACATTTCAAAAATTAAAATTGGAACATCCCACTGCTGACTAAAACTCAGCAATAAAATTGGCATATCAAACAAAGATATCTATCTCTGTGCTCTATATTCTCCCCCAATTGAATCCCCATATTATGATGAGGATTTCCTGAGTAATCTCCATGAAGAGGTAAGCCTTTTCCAGGCCCAGGGAAATGTGCTGCTGTGCGGAGATTTTAACGCAAGAACAGGTTCAATGAGTGATACCATTGAACCTCAGGGTAACAGACATGTGTTTGGTCAACATTCCCTGTACCTCTCACCAAGCCTCATCAAAAGGAGCTCCCTCGACTGTACTGTGAACAAGGCTGGTAAGGGGCTAGTGCACCTCTGTCGCACCTCTGGCCTGTACACGCTTAATGGTAGGATCAGAGGAGACTCTTTGGGAAGGTTCACATGTTGTTCAGGTCTTGGAGCTAGTGTAGTTGACTATGCAATAACTGACATGGACCCCACCTCCTTCAACACATTCACTGTCAGACAACAAACTCCTCTTTCTGACCATAACCAAATTATGATTTTCTTCAAAACTATTAACCTGACTCAAATGCCTATAGAGGAGCCCAGCAAGCTGTTCAAAATTAATAAGACCTACAGATGGGCTCCAGACAGTTCAGAAAAATGTATCAATATCCTAAATTAATCCAAATTAGTTAATATGATTACTAACTTCATTAACAAACCGTTTGAAACTAATAAGGAGAGTACCAACCAAGCTGTCAATGAAATCAATTGTATCTTTCAGACGGCAGCAAACATGGCCCTACCAAGGACCTACAATTAAAAAAAATAAACAACTTAAAAATGAAAAATGGTTTGACAACGATTGTAAAAATATGAGAAAGGAACTGCGTAAACTGTCAAACCTGAAACACTACCAACCTCAAGATATGGATAAAAGAAAGAAATATAGCGGAAAATTAAAACAATATAAACACACATTAAGAATGAAAAAACAAAGCCATGTAGATAGAACCCTACAGGAAATAGAAAAGTCCCTGAATCAAAACCAATTCAGGGAAATGTGGAATAATTTGAGCTCTACAAAACCACAAGACCTGCCTATCCAAAATGGAGAAATTTGGAAAAATCATTACGAACATATCTATTCGGAAATCCAACAAGAACACTCAAATTTCAATTCCAATTTGATGAAACAGAAATTACGGTTGCTCGAATGCACTATAAAAGACAACCAAAACCCGCTGGATTTTCCAATAACACAAGAAGAACTGGCACAGAATTCAAATCCTTAAAACCCAATAAAGTTTGTGGCCCTGACAGCATCAGAAGTGAGATGCTTAAAAACAGCACAGCTGAGCTGCAAAGGGCAGTACTCCAATTATTCAACATCCTTCTAAGTTCGGGATATTTTCCTGACACCTGGAGCAAAGGGCTTAGAACTCCTATTCATAAAAATGGAGACAAATTGGATCCTAATAATTTCAGAGGCATTTGTGTGAACAGTAAACTGGGGAAGATGTTTAATAGCATTTTGAACAATCGAATTATAACCCTCCTTAACGAACACAATGTCCTGAGCAAAGGTCAAACTGGCTTCCTCCCAAATCACCGGACTACGGACCATATTTACACCCTACACACCCTCATAAATGAAAATGTGAATCAAACCAAAAATGGAAAAATATTTGCTTGTTTTATTGACTTCAAAAAAGCTTTCGACTATATTTGGCATGAAGGACTATACTATAAACTTTTACAAAGTGGTGTAGGGGGTAAAGTGTATGACATAATAAAGTCAATGTATTCGGACAACAAATGTGCAGTTAAGATTGGAGACAAACACACTGAGTTCTTCACTCAGAATAGAGGGGTGAGACAGGGCTGTGGACTTAGCCCGACACGGTTTAATATATATATATATATATATATATATATATATATATATATATATTAATGAACTGGCGGTGCAGCTGGAACTGCCTGCAGCTCCAGGTCTCCCCCTGTATGACATGGAAGTAAACTTTTTGCTTTATGCAGATGATCTAGTTTTGTTGTCACCAACCGCAGGTGGGCTACAACAACTACTAGACCTGCTTGAGAACTATTGCCAGCACTGGGCCCCATCAATAAATCCAAAAAAGACAAAAAGTAATGATCTTCCAGAAGAAGCCCAGATGTCAGGAAAATAGATACCAGTTGACTCTGGGTAGCATCACCTTAGAGCATACGATGCAGTATACTTAACTGGGTCTAATTATTACAGCATCAGGGAGTTTCAGTACAGCAGTGAATAACCTAAAACAAAAAGCTCGCAGAGCTCTATATGCAATTAAAAATAAATTCTTTAACATTGATAATCCAATCTCCATCTGGTGCAAACTGTTTGATAGTGTAATTCTGCCCATTGCGCTATATGGAAGTGAGGTATGGGGTCCACTCAGTTTTTCCAGCTACACTGACAAGCATCCAGCAGAAACCCTACATGCTGAATTCTGTAGAATGATTCTGAAAATACAAAGGAAAACACCAAACAACGCATGTAGGGCAGAATTAGGCCGGTTTCCATTATTGATAAATGTACAAAAATGATCTCTAAATTTCTGGATGCACTTAAATACAAGCCCAACAAATACATTGCACTTTAAAGCTCTAAAAACCCAAGAACTGAACCCCGAAAAGAGTCCCCTGAAGCAGCTGGCTCTGAGACTCACTAACCCTTTAACAAATACTAAGACCAACCAACCTCAGGCCAGCACAGCATTCCAAACCAACATGAAGATAAATCAGACTATAAAACAAACAAACATGAGAATAAATCAGCTATAAAATAAACCAACATGAGGATAAATCAGGCTATAAAACAAACATGAGGGTAAATCAGGCTATAAAACAAAGCAAGAACAATTATTTGAAACATTGGAACGCTGAAATCAAAACTCAAAACAAGCTAGAAGTCTGTCGGGCCCTAAAAACAAACTATGATTTGGAAGAATACCTCTTAACTGTCAGAGACAGGAAGCAGTGATAGATCCTCACCAAACACAGGCTCAGTGACCACAGTCTAGCCATTGAAAAGGGGAGACATAAAAAGACGTGGTTGCCAAAAGAGCAATGAACATGTGGTCAATGCATGACAGATGAGGTGGAGACAGAGGTGCACTCTCTCCTTAAATGCGAAACATTTGAAAAACTGCGACGGGCTTTTGTCAAGGAGCTGGAACATGTGATTCCAGAGTACCAGGAAATGGACGACGCAGGTAAGCTGCGGGTGGTCCTGCGAGGGGGGCCAGCAGCAAGCATTGCAGCAAGATTTATATTTTCCTGCCACAACCTGAGAGACAGTGGGTGACGGTACCTATTGCTATTGTTTGATATCATAATCATTGTTGTTGTGGCTGTCATTATAATCACAGTTGTGTTGTTGTTTTACATGCTTTGGCAATATGTACACAGCTGTATGCCATGCCAATAAAGCACATATTGAATTGAAATACTGAATTGAATTGAGAGAGAGAGAGAGAGAGAGAGAGAGAGAGAGAGAGAGAGAGAGAGAGAGAGAGAGAGAGAGAGAGAGAGAGAGAGAGAGAGAGAGAGAGAGAGAAAACAAATGTTTTTCAAAGGTTTTGAATCACTGCAACCATGATTTGTTCTTGATCATACAGTCATAACTGTGGACAAAAAATATTAGGCTGATGGGTCCAGCAGAATGCGACATTAGCTGCGGACAGACATGCAAACACACACACACACACACACACACACACACACACACACACACACACACACACGCATGCGACCAAACGCATAACCCTCCAGGCTACCGCCTGGCAGAGATAATTCATCACCTTTACGTTTGCTCATATTCACTGGTAACAACAGCAGTGAGGAGACGGGTTTCATTACAAAAACCTCCGCTGGATAAGCAACAAGAGCTAATTTGGTTGTCATTACTAAGAAGGGGAAAATTAGGTTGGGAGAGGAGATGGTCTGTAGACCACTGAACCTGTTGAGCCAGGAGGACGGGGAATTCAATGTTTGTCTGCCAAATGCAAGCGATGGCTCAACTGCCAGGTGCTGGCACCTGAGACACACTGCATGCAAGTGGCCCAAGCAAAACCTCTTGCAGTGTCTGTGTACCCTGCAAAGCCTCAATGTGCATTTACATTTTTGAGGAGGCGACTGTAGGCTACAGTGTATTCCTCGGCTTAGTTACGGACACTTTGCTGTATCCTACAGCTGAGCCCCACTGTCACCTTTGACGCAGAGCAGTAAAGCAGCCATAATTCCATCAGAGCCTTCTCTCCCGTTCCATCCCCCTCAGCTTTCCAACAAAGGAAATTAAACTAATAGAAAGGTGAACTGCTCGATCATATTTTAAAATAAAGTCCAAATCCTAATGAAAAGAAAACATCAGTTTACAGCGTACAGCTATTTAAGGCTCCTACCCTCTCTCCTGTCATGGCAAACGGGGCGTTGAACCACTGCTCAAAGGTACTGCAGCTCTTGAAGATGGTGGGGAGCAGGAAGTTGAGCAGGGCCCACAGCTCGGGCAGTTTGTTCTGCAGTGGCGTGCCGGTGAGCAGCAGGCGGCGGGGAGCCACGTAATGAGTGTTCAGCACCTGGGTCAGCTTGCAGTGGTGGTTCTTCATACGGTGGCCCTCGTCCACAATCATGTACTTCCAGCGAATCTGTACGGGGATGAGGAGTTATCATTTATCAGCAATGGTCAGTATCTCAGCAGGCTTCAGATGTTGCAGTTGCCATGGTGCTATGTTAAAAAACTTAAGCGGTGCCATTTGATGATGCAACTCTTTCAGCTAAACAACAGACCTAGGTCAAAGTGTACATCATGAGTATTCTTCACCTTTATGTAAACCTCCAAGCACAACCAAGGTGGTGTTTATAAATGGGCTTCGATCACAGAAAAGTGTACTTTCAAATACTTCCCCTTAACGTATCTCAGCCTACTTGCAACCCTTTTTTTTGGGGGGGGGGGGTTCCCCCCTTTTTCTCACCAATTGTACCTGGCCAATTACCCCACCCTTCTGAGATGTCCCAGTCGCTGCTCCACCCCCTCTGCCGATCCAGGGAGGGCTGCAGACTACCACGTGTCTCCTTTGATACATGTGGTGCCACCGGCCACTTCTTTTATTCTGACGGTGGGGAGTTTCACCAGGGGGACGTAGCCCGTGGGAGGATCACGCTATTCCCCCCTGAACAGGTGCCCCGACCAACCAGAGGAGGCGCAGGTGCAGCAACCAGGACACATACCCACATCCAGCTTCCCTCCCATAGACACGGCCAATTGTGTCTGTAGGGATGCCCGACCATGCCGGAGGCAACACAGGGATTCAAACCAGAGATCCCTGTGTTGGTAGGCAACGGAATAGACCGCCACGCTACCCGGACGCCCCCTGCAACCTCTTCTGTACCCATCTAGTCAACAGCAAACCAGAAAAGCATTTGTGGATACTTATGTTGCAACTCACATGGCAGAATTTGTAAGTACTTACATTTGTGTGTAAATCTGTGTGTGTGTGTGTGTGTGAGAGAGAGAGAAATAGAGAGAGCAGAACTTTAAGTTTTCACCTTTGCCATTACGTGCTTGTCCTTGATGACATATTCATGAACGAGAGAGAGAAAGAGAGAGAGAGAGCGAGAGAGAGAGCGAGAGAGCGAGAGAGAGAGAGCAGAACTTTGAGCTCTTTCACCTTTGCCAGTATGTGCTTGTCCTTGATGATGTATTCATACGTGGTGAGCAAAACATTGAACTTCCCACTACGGAGCTGAGGTACCAGACCCCGGCGCAAGGACGGGGTGCCCTTTCAGAAGACAGAAGTCAACAAGACAGTCAAATAACACCTGAGGGAAAAGATCCTCCCGGAATCAGAATTAAGCTTGAGAGAAATAAAGAAAACAGAAAAAAGAAAGCTCTGTCTCACCTTGTAAGCTATTTTGACCACAGAAGGTGACCACTTGTCAAGCTCGTAAACCCAGTTGGACAAGGTCCTGGAGACAAATCAATACATAACTCTTCATTGTGCATAGGAAGACAAAGTGCTCTCAGTCCACAAACAAATACACTCTTCAGGCTGAGAATTCAAGTGACCAACCTTGTGGACTTTCAACTTGAGAAACAGTATGAGGCAAATGTCTCTCATGATGTTTAGATATCATTTAATGGATAAACATCGGTCCAAAAAAAAAATCTCCTCTTGTGTAGTAGCACAATAGTTTTGAAAGGAGCATACAGAATCCTGCAAATATTACAGCGGGGAAGGGGATTTGCACATAAACAGCTTTGCTCCCTGGGTGGATCAATCTCTCTCATTATCCAACACAAAACTATGAGATAAAAGGGCAAGTTTAGGACTTATCGCCACATGAGGGCATTGTGCATGCTATCATACTATATTGGAAAGAATCTCTATCTGTCTGTATGTATATCTGTCCTCCAATTTTCTCGACAACTGTTCAGCGATGGACTTCATACTTGGCAGGTGTATTGCTGAGGATGCAAAGTATCAAGCGTGAAGTCATTCGGATGAATGGCTCTGAGTGGTTAGCCAAATGTGACATGATGATGCCATGGAATGACATCATGTGATGACATCACCATGTGACTATGACACCAGTGACCTCTGTCTCCATCCAGGGGGTCAGTGTGGACACCGTGGAATACCATAAGTACATGGGGGTGTATATCGACATTAAACTGGGCTGGGCTAAGAACACTGATGCCCTCTACAAGAAGGGACAGAGCCGTCTCTACTTCTTGAGGAGGCTGAGGTCCTTCAACATCTGCCAGACAATGCTCAGGATGTGGTGTGAGTCTGTGGTGGCCAGTGCTCTCCTGTTTGCTGCTGTGTGTTGGGGCAGCAGGTTGGGGGTAGCAGATGCAAACAGGCTCAATAAACTGATCCGCAAGGCCGGTGACGACGTGAGGGTGAAACTGGATTCTCTGGCGGTGGTTTCTGAGGGGAGGACGCTGTTGAAGTTATGTGCCATCATGGACAATGTCTCCCACCCACCCCATGACGTGCTGGTCGGGCACAGGAGTACTTTCAGTGATGGACTCATTCTGCCGAAATGCACCAGAGCACCACAGGAGGTCATTCCTGCCTGTGGCCATCAGACTTCACACCTCCTCCCTCAGAGGGTCAGACACTCGCAGTTAATGCTCACTGGACTGCCCTTCCACTTGTGTTACCTTTGAAAAACATTCGTTCTCACTATTGCTGCTCCCTCTCTTCACTCACTCTCTAGCTCGCTCGTCCAACGCTGCTTTCTGTCACTCCCCGATCTGAGTCAGGCGTATGTGTGCACGACTCACATCTGCAGTTGACTTAGATCGTGCAGAGATAGTGTCGAAACCAAAACATTACGTATTCGGGTACGAGTGTTGAAAGTAAACGAGAAGTTGATTGTATTTTGCAAGCCAGCAAATCATTCAGTTTTTTTGTTTTTTTCCCTTTTTCTCCCCAATTGTACCCGGCCAATTACCCCACTCTTCTGAGCCTTCCCATCACTGCTCCACCCCCTCTGTCAATCCGGGGAGGGCTGCAGACTACCATATATGTACCTCCTCTGATACATGTGGAGTCACCAGCCACTTTTCACCTGACAGTGAGGAGTTTCACCAGGGGGACGCGTGGGAGGATCACGCTATTCCTCCCAGTTCCCCCTCCCCCCACGAACAGGCGCCCCGACCAACTAGAGGAGGCGCTAGTGCAGCGACCAGAACACATACCCACATCTGGCTTCCCACCCCCAGACACGGCCAATTGTAGGGACAGCCGACCAAGCCGGAGGTAACACGGGGATTCGAACCGGAGAGCCCTGTGTTGGTAGGCAACGGACAGACCGCCACACCACCCAGACGTCTTCAAATCATTCACTGTTGATCTCAGCACAGGAGAACTGGAGGAACACCGGATGAACCAAAAATAATTCACCTTATTCCCCTCACTGCCACCTGGAAGTGCCATAGTCTCCAGTGGTAAAACTATAAGCGGGGCGTGCGGGTAGCGTAGCGGTCTATTCCACTGCCTACCAACATGGGGTTCGCCAGGTTGAATCCCCGTGTTACCTCCGGATTGGTCGGGCGTTCCTACAGACACAATTGGCCGTGTCTGTGGGTGGGGAGCCAGATGTGGGTATGTGTCCTGGTCGCTGCACTAGCGCCTCCTCTGGTTGGTCGGGGCGCCTGTTCGGGGGGGAGGGGGAACTGGGGGGAATGGTGTGATCCTCCCACATGCTACGTCACCCTGGTGAAACTCCTCACTGTCAGGTTAAAAGAAGCAGCTGCCGACTCCACATGTATGGGAGGAGACATGTGGTAGTCTGCAGCCCTCCCCGGATCAGCAGAGGAGGTGGAGCAGAGACCGGAACGGCTCAGAAGAGTGGGGTATTGCCCAGATACAATTGGGGAGAAAAAGGGAGAAAGAAAAAAAAATCACAAAAAAAAAATCTGCTATAAAAACACATTTTCAGGAGAAGGATTAATCACAGTCACCACTGGACATCATCTCAGTAGCTACAGGAACACATTTCCCATGGCTGAGCTGTGTTTTCTTACCGGTGTTTTATTAATGAGTCAATCAGCAGAGCAGCCATTCACCTGCGTTCACCTTATGTCATGAAAACCATGACGATTAAACACACCTGAAGTCTTTTAATAAGGGCTTTGAAGTTATGATAGTTTGATCTGTCATTTCATGTCAGACTTGGTCGCTTTCATGCGAGGCTCTGCCTAGGAGGCTGCACATCCACAGACTGACAGGCAAAACGTTTTTATTAGATAAGATTTTTTTAGCTTGAGTGCTGTTTATTAACATTTTTTCCCCCATATTACCCGTTCAATTGATTAGGGTGCTGCGCAAGTCTTGTAATGGCAGGAAAAACACTGATTTTCCTGTCCGCGTGTGTGTGTGTATTTCCCTTCTCCCGGTAGGCGAAAAAAGCGGTGGTTTGTCACCAAGTTTGGACACCAGAGAAGGGGAGATACGTACGCCTGGCAAAGATCTGCACTCTACTGACTGCACTCCTTTAGTTGTTTTTTCTTTTTGCTGTTGTGAAAATGCAACTAAATAACACAATTGCAAAGGAGTAAAACCTGAAAACAAATTCCTGGAACACACTTGTAAATGTTTTCCGATTTGTTAGTGTTTTTCTGATTTGCATTTTAGTTGCCTTAATCAGGCATTTGTTTGCCACCATACACCACACTGGCTGAGCATTTCAAGATTAAGACTTGGAATATCATGTTTCGGGGGTTTTTTTTGTCCCCCTTTTTCTCCCCAATTGTATCTGGCCAATTACCCCACTTTTCCAAGCCGTACCGGTCTCTGATCCACCCCCTCTGCTGATCCAGGGAGGGCTGCAGACTACCACATGCCTCCTCCCAATACATGTTGACTCAACAGCCGCTTCTTTTCACCTGATAGTGAGGAGTTTCACCAGGGGGACGTAGCACGTGGGAGGATCACGCTGTTCCCCCCAGTTCTCCCTCCCCCCCGAACAGGTGCCCCGACTGACCAGAGGAGGCACTAGTGCAGCGACCAGGACACATACCCACATCCTGCTCCCCACCCGTAGACACGGCCAATTGTGTCTGTAGGGACGTCCGACCGAGCCAGAGGTAACATGGGGATTCAAACCGGCGATCCCCATGTTGGTAGGCAATGGACTAGATCGCTGCGCTACCCAGATGCACCCATTATGTTTTTTGTTTTTTTTTTAATGAATGAGTATAGTAGGGTCTTTTTGACCTGCCTGGTATATTTGGGGGTTGGGATGGAGTTGGATCCCGGGGCATTAGTCCAATTACTTGGATGTGATTTGACATCAAACAAGTGCTGCCTGGTCTACCTGGGAGAAGTGGATTCAATGCACTCACTCATGGGCACACAGGTTGAAAAATAGGGAATTGAACATTTCACAAGGGTGATTGGCTGGGATTTTGCTGAGAATCCTGTTTTCTGAAAGGGGTAGTAATAAAATAGGTTGGAAGTCTGTATCGTTGTTTGCTCATCTTTGGGATTTTAAACTTAATAATAATGATAATAATAATAATAATAATGACTAAATAGAGGTGGACAGATTTCAATGTTTAATTAAATGAGTATATGCTTTCAGGTTAGTGCTCTCAGGACTTCTTTTGGGGGGTTCTCATAAAATGGCAATGAGTGCAAGCTACTCACGAGAGGGGAACAATAATGAGGTAAGGACCGTTGAGCCTCTTGTACTCCATCAGGTAGGTGATGAGGGCAATGGTCTGGATGGTTTTACCCAGGCCCATTTCATCAGCGAGGATGCCATTTAGGTTGTTGTTATACAGGGACACCATCCACTCCAGTCCCTGGATCTACAACACGGAGAAATAAAAGTTGGCACTCTTGCTTAACAAGACCTCTGCAGTTTAGTTCTTCTTGACCCTTTCATGGTCGGGTTTCCTTCTCAGACAGACAGTCTGCTCTATGGGAAGGGCAGTGATGATTCAAATACGGGACAATGACATTTCTGTGGTGTCTGAGAAAGAAAAGAGCTGTACAGTAAAGGTAAAAACTAAGAATAAGATGCTTACTTCAGTTCGCAGGAAAGACAGTCAAATATTCAAGATTATTAAAATCCCTAATCTGGCCATACAATGTTTTTACCCGTTACTCTACATGTCACAAAATGACATTCGCTAAGTGGCAATATGTTAAGCTGCACTCTTTTCAGGTTTTATCTTAAACGTACACAAAGTTAAAAAAAAAAAAGCCTCAAAAAAAGAGCTGCGAAAACTGGTGCTAAGAACTACATCTTCTTCTTTTGGCTTGTTTACTATTTCTCAGGGGTCGCCACAGCAGATTTTTGCCCTCTATAACTTTCTGTCTGACACTTCCCTCCCCTGCAGTCCAACCCTCCTCATGCCCCCCCCCCCTATCTGGTCTCTCCTTGGTCTTTCTCTTTTTCTTCTGCCAGGTATTTCCATGTCCAGTACTTTCTTTCTCATATAGTATATGTCTCCTCTCTGCACATGGCCAAACCATCTCAATCTTGTCTCTCTGTTTCTCATCCATTCATCTGATCTTGAACATAGCTCTCACTTCCTCATTTCTCTTCCAGTGTTTTCTAGTCACTCTCAAGGACCAACGCAGCATGTTCATCTCTGCTACCTGTCATGTAGATTTTAGCCTCTCTGCTGTTGTCACTGCCTCCATACCGTAGAGCACGGCAGGCCTTGGCTATTGATTTGTATACCTTGCCCTTTACACTCAATGTCATTATTTTGCCAGAAAGTACTCCAGCTACCTTCCTCCATGAATTCCACCCAGACTGTGTCCTTTTCTTGACTTCGGACTCACCACCGCCTTCTGTCTGTATTGTCAATCCTAAGAACTTGAATTTGTTAACTTCTGGGACATCTTCTCCTCCTAAGGTCAATCCTGGACTTTCTACTTGCTTATTTATACACAGCTACTCTGTGTTTTTTCTGCTGATCGTTGGACCTCTGATCCTAAGGACTACATGTAACTTTTTTTTTGCGAAGTCCCCAAAGTGACAATCTACACTTTGGCCTCATTCTATTTCCCCCCCCCTTTTCTCCCCAGTTGTATCCAGCCAATTAACCCCACTCTTCTGAGACGTCCCGGTCGCTGCTCCACCCCCTCTACCGATCCGAGGAGGGCTGCGGACTACCACGTCTCCTCCAATACATGTGGAGTCACCAGCCGCTTCTTTTCACCTGACAGTGAGGAGTTTCACCAGGGGGACATAGCGCGTGGGAGGATCACGCTATTCCCCCCCAGCCCCCCCCCGAACAGGTGCCCTGACCAACCAGATGAGGAGCTAGTGCAGCAACCAGGACATACCCACATCCGGGTCCCACCCGCAGACAAGGCCAATTGTGTCAGTAGGGACGCCCGACCAAACCGGAGGTAACACAGGGATTTGAACCGAATATCCCTGTGTTGGTAGGCAACAGAATAGACCACTATGCTACCAGGAGCTCCACTTTGGCCTCATTCTTAGTGTAACAGTTCTATAGGTTGTTTGCATATGACGTCACGAACTACAGATGGAGGGCAGGAAGTGATTTTCTACACAGGCAGCACTATCACAAACTTTCGAAATGCCTATGTTTGGCATCATTAACTGAGAAACCACAAGGAGTTTTTATTGAGTACCAAAAGTTGTTGTTCATGAGGGGGGAAAAAAATGCAAGAAATTGACCGAAAACGGCAGAAAAAATGGCTTGCGAACCGTCGTTTGCGGTCGGGAGGAGCGGAGTCGGATAACGCGTGTGTGTGCAGTGACCACTTCGTTAAAAAAATCACTCTTCATATCATAAGGATCATGTCCAACATATCTTACTTTCTGTTTATACCTTTCTCTCATAATATCGTCTAAACTAGCACAGTTCGGGCTAAACTAGCTCCATCTCGTCCATTTTGCTTTTCACTTCCTGCCCTCCATCTAAATCTCGTGCGTCATCAGAATCACGTGACTGCAAACAAGCTATTCACAAGTGATGTGATGCGATGTAAGTAAGAGTGTGATACGAATGAAACAAACAAGCAGTAGCCATCCAAAATCTAATAGAGCTGACTGTGTGTACTGCCTTCAGCCATACATCTAAGGCAGTGGTTCTCAACCTTTTCGAGTCGTGACTCACGACTCCCCAGAATAATCAGGTTGGTGTTCGCAACCTCCCCACCCCCACCCAATAGCACTGGGATATTTAACTCACAACACCCTGATGCAAACACATTGATCACTCATAAAGAGAGAAGCTGGTGGTGGGCAGAATTAATGAGCTGAATATTTCCCGATGTAAACATACGACTGGTGGAGATTTATTGACAACAATCAAGGTGTGCTGCACACATTGCGGTTGGCATTGACTGGTGCTTGATCCAATTACTGCACAGCTGAAATCTCTCCCCACGTCCCACAGCTCCTGTAAATACATCTCATTTAAAGCCCAGTGCACCACAACTCAGTGGAGCGCTGGCAGAAGAAACTGTTTTTGAGAGAAATAAATGAGTTAGCAACATTCAACGGCCTGCTCCCAGTTTCTTATCGTCACTTTCTGCCCATTTTATTTGCTGCTCCGTGAAATAACAACAATAATAAGAAAATCACCATGTCAGTTTTTGCAAAACAATGTGTTTATATCCAATAACGACTGCTGTCAGAATCTGGACAGCTGTATTCTTGCAGGCAGCTTCCAAAGCCTGGCTGAGATGAGCTAGTGAACACCCTGTCTGGCCTGCTTATCAACAGCCTTCATTTCCTCTGCCACACATGACTAAGGCCACACGTTAACACCCGTTTATAAACTCAGAGCATAACAGAGAAAGTTTAAACATTACAAAAAACATCCATACTTTTTAAATCCTTATGATTGGTTTAAATTTTAATAGCAACTATAAATAACGCTAAAAAGAAAAGGTTATTAAAGCTTCAGAGAAGGTTGAATCAGTTCATCTGGACACAACATTTATTGAGGGAAATGTTTCATCCCTCATCTAATGCCCCTTTTCCACTGCATGGTACTGGCTCATCTCGACTCTACTCGCTTTACTTTTTGGGATTTTGTTTTCCGCTGCAGATAGTATCCCCTCATGGCGAAGCCCCGCTGGTCATGTGTGGGCGTGTTGACCAGTTTTTTTTTTTAAAGATTTTATTTACATTTAAACAAATATAACTAAATACGCAAACATTTATGTTTACTTATATTTAGATTCTATTTTTACTATTTATTTATTTATAGTGGTATTTTCATGTCACCTTTTAGTATCGGCTCAGCTCACTTGGAACCTCGACGGAGGTGGTACCAAGAAAGTACCTGATACCAGGTACTATCCTTAACTTTTGCCCAATGGAAAACCAGAAAGAGTACAGTTGAGTCGAGCCAGTACCAAGTAGTGGAAAAGGGGCATTAACTGACCTCTTATGGCCAGAATCAAGGGTCTAGTAGTCCAAAATGACCAAGAGAAGCTCATCCATGCTTTCATTTCCAGTAGAATTGTTTACTGTAACAGTCTCTTAACTGGTCTTCCCAAATAGACCATTAAACAGCTGCAGCTTATTCAGAATGCTGCTGCTAGAGTTTTAACCAGAACCAGGAGAACAGAGCACATTAGTCCAGTCCTGAACTCTGTATACTGGCTTCCAGTTAGTAACAAAATAGATTTTAACCATGACCAAGAGAACAGAGCACATTACTCCTGTGCTGAAATCTTCACACTGGCTTCCAGTTAGTTATAGAACAGAGTTAAAGTACTGCTACTTGTCTACACATCACTGAATGGTGTAGGCCCAGAATACATCACTGACATGCTCGAAGAGCATAAACCGGGTAGGGCTCTAAGATCCATGGACTCAGGTCAGTTAGTTCAGCCCAGAGTCCAAACCAAACATGGTGAAGCAGCATTTAGCTGTTATGCTGCATGCAACTGGAACAAACTACCAGATCTTAGATGTGCCCCAAATATAGATATTTTAAAATCTAGGTTAAAAATTTTTATTTTTTCTTGTGCCTAGGACTGAGCGTTAAAACTTGCACCTCATTTCAACTGCACTTTAATTCTGGAAGTAGATCTCTAGTCACTTCTGGCGGGGAAGTGACTGTGATTTTATTCTGTTCTTTTTTTCCCCTTTTTTTTGTACTTTGTATTGTCTTTTTATAGTACACATCCTTTAATTACTCTTTTTAATTACTAATTCAAAGTACATTTTATGTACTTTGTACTCGTTTAATGATATTTTATATATGGTTATTCCTATTTGTTTCTATTTACCCTCTTTTAATTATATTTCATATGGTTGTTCCTTTTCTGTTTTTATTTGTGTAGAGCACACTGAATTGCCCTGTGTACGAAATGTGCTTTAAGAATAAACTTGCTTGCTCTTCAGTCTCAACTGACTGCAGGTATCCCCACCCTTATAAACAATACAGTGGTATAACGACCCAAACCAACGACCGGTTTCATATGCAAATTACTATGAATCAGAATCAGAATACTTTATTTAGTATCCCTGAGGGGAAATTGAGTAGAACACTAGAAATTGAGTAGAACAATA
This sequence comes from Lampris incognitus, assembly GCF_029633865.1. NCBI lineage: Eukaryota > Metazoa > Chordata > Actinopteri > Lampriformes > Lampridae > Lampris > Lampris incognitus. The sequence goes on from NC_079211.1 coordinate 150,700,663, forward strand.
GAACACATGACCACTGGTCATGTGTACTATTCACAAGAGGGTTGGGGAATGGTTGCAATCATAGCACTGTAAGATGCTGACAGATGTACTCTTAGACCCCCCCAGTTCAGGGATGGCCTCTTTGACTCCACGTTCAAACCAGCCTTCCTCCCCATCAAGGATGTGCACATCCTCATCCCTGAAAGAGTGGCCAGTGGCCTGTAGATGGTGTAGACTGTGGAGTCCTGGCCTGGCATGTTAGCTTTCCTGTGTGGTGTCATCCTCTTGACCAGCGTCTGTTTGGTTTCCCCAATGTACAAGTCACAGCAATCCTCCTGGCACTTAACAGCGTACACTATATCGCTCTGTTTGTGCTGGGGGACCTGATCCTTGGGGTCGACCAATTTCTGGCGGAGCGTGTTTTGTTTTGGGGTTTGAAAGCAACTGAGACACGGTGTTTGGAAAAAACAATGCTGTGATTGCAACCATTCCCAAATACTCTGTGAATGGTACACATGGCCACTGTAACTCTAGTTAATGGTCACGGTAATTTGCATCTGAAACTGGTTGTTGTTTTCGGTCATTATGCCACTGTATTGTTTATAAGGGTGGGATACCTGCAGTCACTGTATTGTTTATAAGGGTGGGGACACCTGCAGTCACTGTATTGTTTATAAGGGTGGGGATACCTGCAGTCACTTTATTGTTTATAAGGGTGGGGACACCTGCAGTCACTGTATTGTTTATAAGGGTGGGGACACCTGCTGTCAGTGTATTGTTTATAAGGGTGGAGATACCTGCAGTCAGTGTATTGTTTATAAGGGTGGGGACACCTGCAGTCACTGTATTGTTTATATGGGTGGGGACACCTGCAGTCACTGTACTGTTTATAAGGGTGGGGACACCTGCAGTCACTGCATTGTTTATAAGGGTGGGGACACCTGCAGTCAGTTGAGACAGAAGAGGTCACATAGATGATGATGAAACGTTTCTCAGTAAATGTTGTGTCCATATGAACTGATTCACCTTTCTGTGATTTCCTGACCTGGATTATTAAGTATGCATAAAGGTGTTATTAAAGATTTATGTTGTTTTAAACCACAATAGTTGGTTTATACCTTGTCTGTTTCTCACATGGCTTGTGGGTCTGTACATTCACTGAATGTTGTGGTGGAATGTAACATGCCATGCATATTAGGATGCTTCATTTATTTATTTAGTTATTCTTTTAACTTATGTGAATTTGTGCCCTTCGCCTGGTGCTCATGTGAGTCTGTATGCAAGGCCAGACGAGGGTGACAGTGTGCATCTCTTGCTCATGTACTGATCTGTCTGTTGTCTCTGACATACTGATGACTGCCGCTTGTCTGCGAGTTTGTGTATGGTCTGGGTAGATTGTAAAACTCAACTGCCCTTCCGGGATAAATGAAGTTGTCTGAATCTGAATCTTATAAAATATATTTTGAGAAGTATATTTGTGTGTGTGTGTGTGTGTGTGTGTGTGTGTGTGTGTACCTGGTAGTGTTTCAGTGTTCCATTGATGAGAAGCGAGGACTGCTTCTCCACTCTCTCGATGACAGCATGGGCCACTCCATAATAAGACTGTGAGCTGGTTTCCCCTGTAGGGACGCTGTACTCATCATCCACATCCTGCTTGGCCGACCTGGAGCACCGAGCATCAATGTCAAAACCAAGTTTAACTGTTCAGCCAAGTATATTCTCACACACAATGTCATCTGACTTGTTGGGATACTAGGGGTGTAACGGTACACATATGCATACCCAAAACGTTCGCTATCGGTTTTTCAGTTCGGTATGCATGTGTGCCAGACGAATGCGTTGTTTTAACCACTGCGTATGGAACTTTTTTTTTTTGTGTGCGTGGCTTTTTTCCACTCTTTTTCTCCCCAATTGTATCTGGCCAATTATCCTATTTTCCAAGCCGTCCCGGTCTCTGCTCCACTCCCTCTGCCGATCCGGGGAGGGCTGCAGACTACCACATGCCTCCTCCAATACATGTGGAGTTGCCAGCCGCTTCTTTTCACCTGACATTGAGGAGTTTCACCAGAGGGATGTAGCACGTGGGATGATCACGCTATTCCCCCCAGTTCCCCCTTCCCCCTGAACAGGCGCCCCGACTGACCAGAGGAGGCGCTAGTACAACGACCAGAACACATACCCACATCCGGCTTCCCACCCACAGACACAGCCAATTGTGATGCCCAACCAAGCCGGAGGTAACACGAGGATTCGAACCGGAGATCCTCGTGTTGGTAGGCAACGGAATGGACCGCCACGCCACCCGGATGCTCCTCTCTTTGGGATTGATTTTAATGATTCCTTTCATGGTTATGCTGAATGTACACATTCTCTTTTGCCTTTCTTTTTTTTTTTTTAACATCCCTGTTTTCATTCCCACTTTTTAAAGCATGAACATTAACATGGAGAGTGAGAGGACCTTAATTAGATTCCTTTTCATTACTCTCTATTTCATGACTCTTTCTCTTTTCTCACTAACTGCAACAGCCGTCAGACTTATATGTAACAGTGCACAGTTGTCAGTACGCTGAATGAAAAAAGCAAACCAACAACAATATTCAGTCTCAAGTGAAAAGCACTGGGATAGATGGAGATGAGACATACTCGATTATATGCTTGACGGCGGTCACAGCCACCTCTTCTCCATTGGCATCAATTATCTTCTTTTCCTCTGTCTCGGCCTTGGTAACCACCTCCTCGTCTTCCTGAAAGCACAGGTTTATAACACCTGGTGACTGTGAGCACGCTAAGCAGCATTCAGATCACAAAAGGCGCCCTTACTGAGATAATTACACATTTCAAAAGATGACAACACTAGCTACACAGGCAACTACAGCCCCCTGGTGGATTTTGGCATGCATGTGGGCTTGCTGTTGGAGTAAAGCTGACAGTCAGTGATGTGCACTGAATACCGAGCCAGCAAATCTGACATTTACTTCATTTGGAGAATAGCGGTGGGGGTGGCAGGGGCCAGGATTCACTGCTCTACAAACTACAGAACCTCTTTAATGAGAAGGCCACTGACCTCTTCCTCAAAATCTGAGCCGCTCTCTTCGCTGTCTGACCGCGGAGCAACTTCGTATCTGCATTTTAAAGGAAAGGGTATCAGTGAGGACCTAAAAAAACTACATTTTCAATTTCTAAAATGAATTCTGTCATATTTCTCCATAAAAAAGAAAAGTGTTTTGCCTCATAATGAAAAAAAGAAAGTGCAACCAATTTCCTCCATTACTCAGCCTGACATTAACAAACCACATAAAAAGGAACCTTAAGTAAATGTAATACTGCATCTGGTTTCACAAAAGCATCTAGAACATAGCTGACTACTGATATGGGACTAGCATACCCAGGATTCATTTCCAGCCAGGCTTCCAGCTGACTGGATTTGGGAGCATCTGTTCCCTGCAACACTTTCCCGGTTTCCGTCTCAATCACCTTGACAGGAAGCTCGCTCATTTGGCTGCTCTCATCCATGGGCTGAAAGACAGGACACCTTATGAGGAGATGCATGTCAATATATTCATTCATTCACTCATCTTCAGCCACTTCTCCAGGGTAGGGTCGTGGTGGCAGCAATATATATAAAAAGAAAAACAAATGCAAGTTTAACACAATGGATATGGGTTTTGCTGTACTAGCGCCCCCTCTGGTCGGTCAGGGTGCCTGTTCAGGGGGGAGGAGGCACTGGGGGGAATAGCATGATCTTCCCACGTGCTACGTCCCCCTGGTGAAACTCCTCACCGTCAGGGGAAAAGAAGCGGCTGGTGACTCCACATGTATCGGAGGAGGCATGTAGTAGTCTGCAGCCCTCCCCGGATCAGCAGAGGGGGTGGAGCAGAGACCGGGATGGCTCGGAAGAGTGGAATAATTGGCAGGATACAATTGGGGAGAAAAAGGGGTACAAAAAAGTGTGTGCATGTGTACATGTGTGTTCTTAATTTTAGCTGTGTTGTCAGTGACTTACCTCTCCATCAGGTCCTATTGCACTGGTGCCTTCACCTTCCCCGTCCACCTTCTAGAAGTAAAACATGCAGAGTAATCCAGCTTCTTAGCTGACTTCACAGATAATGGTGACAGTATAATTGTATTACACAGCACTTGAAAATGTGCTCTTAGTTGTTACTTTAAAATCATCCATAGTTGTTGCAGTGGGATAACATCTGGACGTGAAAAATCAGACAAAAACAGGGACTGATGGCAGGAAGGTGCTCCATGGGAATCTTCAGATAAGCCATTTCTTAACTTTTCCTGCACCGATAACCAGGTTTGGACTGATTCTTTGTCAGGATATGCATCTGGTGTCCACTTGTGCAAAACTACCAGCACCTTCCACGATGGTGTAGTATCTTATAGGTTTGCCTTTATTTTCCAACATATTTTTTATTAATCCCTGGCATTGCTCACATTTGTTTCAGAAGGCTACAATAGGTCTAACTGCTTAAATTACTGTAAAACCAGAGGTGAATTCAAACAGGTGAACTATGCCGTAATTTTCATTTTCTTACAGACTGGTGGACCCCGAATTTTAAAAAAGACCAAAAAAGTAGCGACCAACTTTCTAGGTACCTAAACCCCAGTACACCCAGTACCCTCCAACAATCCTTTGCCACTGCTTGCAAGCCACCATTAAAACACCAAGAGCACCTATGCATCTACAGAGAGAAGAGTTAAGCCAACACAAGACAACCTGTGATGATGCCAATGCTGGCCATCTGAACACTCACCTTCCTCTTCTTCTTCTTCCGCTTCTTCTCCTTGGCGGCCTGGGCGGCTTTGTGCTCATACACCAGATTGGTGAGGTTGGCCACGTACTCGTCTGTCTGCTGCAGCAAGTAGGCCAGCCGCTTGTCCTTCTTCTGGTCAATCAGCTTGCGGTAGCCTTCCTCATCCTCAGCCTGAGTGATGGACAATGGGGGGGAACCAAAGGGGCAAAGAGGTAAAAGATGTTAAAGCAATGCAGATTTTTATTTTTCCTTAACCACAAGATAATTCATAAAGGCCAATCGGGATGTAAAATGAAAAACACAACACTTTTTCAGCCTTTCAAAATGTTCCATTATTAACTGTTTTTAAGAACCCCGGACGAATGATCTTTTGATAGAAGGTAGAAAGTCTGCTTTTAAATGATCATAAATCTGGACAACGGTATTCAAAATGTGATATACAGGATCTTCTCTGCCTCTCATTTGTAGGCATTTAATTTGGGCTGTCACTGATGATCAAGCTCTGCTGGAGTAACGGAAATTTAAGTGATTAAACGGGGCTCTTTCTTTAATTTGCTTTTAATTAAATAATTGTGACACTGGGAAAAGCAACTTGCTTCCTATTTTAAGCAGTGCATTTCATCATCAATTTAACAGGTGGAGCGCCCTGGTAGCGTAGCGGTCTATTCTGTTGCCTACCAACATGGGGACACGAGGATCGCCAGTTCGAATCCCCGTGTTACCTCCAGCTTGGTCGGGCGTCCCTACAGACACAATTGGCCGTGTCTGCAGGTGGGAAGTCGGATGTGGGTATGTGTCCTGGTCACTGCACTAGCACCTCCTCTGGTCGGTCAGGGCGCCTGTTTGGGGGGGGGACTGGGGGGAATAGCGTGATCCTCCCACGTGCTACGTCCCCCTGGTGAAACTCCTCACTGTCAGGTGAAAAGAAGCGGCGGGTGACTCCACATGTATGGGAGGAGGCATGTGGTAGTCTGCAGCCCTAACCGGATCAGCAGAGGGGGTGGAGCAGAGACCGGGATGGCTCGGAAGAGTGGAATAATTGGTCGGATATAATCGGGGAGAAATCCCTCCCCCCCAAAAAAACAAACAAACAACTTTATCAGTGTTTGCTCCAAATCATTCTGCAATAATTCATCCAAGCTGATACTCAAGCCGCTTTGAGCTGTGGCTTTATTACAAAACGCCACGGCTCTGTGTGTTTTTAAACCCCCACTCAGCTTATCACATTACAAAGTTTTGTGCTGACAGTTTGATTTTATACCGTATCAGTTGTAAAGGAATCCATTGAGCATGAAAAAGGACTTTGCTCTCATGAGGATTTGTATTTATTTTTTCTTCTACTTTTTGGAAACTGATGGAAAAAAATAGTTTTAATATACCCTTCCAAAAGTCACAATGCCACACATATGTTGATATTGACTTGCAAACAATGGACCATACCATAAGCCTCCTCATCCTCTCCTTCTCGATCCTCTCAGTCTCCTTCTTCTGCTCCCGTTCCGTGTTGGTGTGCCAGGTAGCGATGGCTTTGGTGAGCTTCTGGATTTTGCCTGAAATGGACCTGTGGTATTCCTTGAAGTCTTTAGCATGCTGCAGGATACTGTTCAGGTACTCCTGAAACCCAAGAGACATGTTTTGAGGAAAGACATAAAAAAACAATCCACATCATTTCCATTTACTGACTAATCTGACAATATGAGCTTATGTTTTCACAGCGTTTGAAGTGCTTTCAAGTAATTGTACCGTATCTGGAACTGCAAAAGCCTGACACTGTTCTATGTTGTAGAACACAAACACTGGAAATAAACAGAATCTTTTTTTTTTAATCCAGGGTAAAACAACTGTGATTTTACAAAGTGTTGCAGCCAAAAATCTTGGTGTTACATTTGATCCCAGCTTTCCTTGATAAGCACATTAAAGAAATCAGAGACTGCCTTTTTTCACTTACGTAGCATAGCTCAAATTCGGTCTTTCCTGTCCACGGCTGACGCAGAGACTCTAATACATGCATGAGTTTCATCCAGACTTGATTACTGTCATGTTGTGTTTTCAGGTCTGCCACATTCTAGTCCTAAAAGCCTTGGCTTCCCAGCCATGTTAGCTCAGACTTCAAGGTGCTTCTGCTGATTTATAAAATCCTAAATGGGCTTGCCCCATTTCACCTGTCTGATCTCCTTAAAACTTACATTCCATCTCGAGGTCTTCGCTCTCAAAATACAGGGCTCCTGTGTGTATCCAAAGTTAAAAAGAAGTCAGCTGGTGACAGGGCCTTTTCCTATCGGGCTCCGTTCTTGTGGAATAACCTGCCTGCTGCCTTCAGATAATCAGTCTGTTGAGTCCTTTAAATCCAAACTTAAAACATCTTTTTGCCTTAGCTTACAATTAGTTGCCTTAACATTAAGTACTTCATGAGCAGTACTGCATGGCGGGTCAGTTTCTGTCTCAATGAACTTACCAAGCACTCTTCTGAGATGATACGAGATTATAGAGTATAGATTATTGAGTACAGATTATTGATTATTGCAACTGTTCTCTTCTCTCTCTGAATGATGTCTTTTCCAGTCTCATCTCCCGTGTATGTGAATAGTGTGATGTGAGTCTCCCCTGTGTGCACGTGTAGTCTGTCCTCCTGCCAGGTCTCCATGGTGATGGTGGCCACCACCTGTATGTTGCTTGGTATCCTCCTCATCACATTCTTTATCATCCTTTATATACCTTATAAATCCATATAACTTTATCATGTTTCAGTTTTAATAATCAATCTTCTATAGCGCTTTTCTAGTACTCAAAGTCGCTTTACAATAAATGGAGTGAAACAGGATGACAGATGAACATAACACAGACAGTTTTGTATCCTTCTCTCTCGCTGATGTGTGACGAATGTCTTTTCTTGTTTCTTCTCCCGTGTGTGTGAATGGTGTGATGTGAGTCTCCCCTGTGTGCATGTGTAGTCTGTCCTGCCAGGTCTCCATGGTGATGGTGGTTGCATGGCTCAGGTCCTGGGCTGTTCCGGTGGCATCTGGACACTGCTTGGCATCCTCCTCATCACATTCTTCAAATATCTTATAATTTCATTATAATTGTGTTGTCCTCAATTTTGTATTGTGCAAATTGTGTAAACACAACATCCATTGCACGCTGTCCGTCTTGGGAGAGAGATCCCTCCTCTGTTGCTCTCCCTGAGGTTTCCTCCCGTTTTTTTTTCCTCCCTGTTAAAAGGTTTTTTTTAGGGAGTTGTTCCTTATCCGATGTGAGGGTCTTAGGACAGGATGTTGTGTTGCTGTAAAGCCTCCTGAGGCAAATTTGTAATTTGTGTCACTGGGTTATGCAAATAAAACTGACTTGACTTCATTCCAGGGCAGCTTGATCTAAGATGGTTCCCTGGACGATTGCCAGTGTAAAACACCCCCCCCCCCCAAATGGTTTTGTTTGCGAACTTTTAATAGATCTTTGCTATTTATTTGTTTCTCTTGCATACTACTCTATTTTACACATAGCTCTTTAATACTGTTCTTTACTTAACAAGGACTTCAACAAGTGCGACTGGGCTACCTGCAGGAGAACATGCCAATGTTCTGTTTAACAATGTGTGTTGCTTTTATTGACTACTTACATGTTTTTAAATGATTTGTATAATTTGTAGTTTGCTGTTCAATGTGATGTGTGTGAACCACCTCTCCAACCTGGCATATCACACAGTCTGTGCAAACTTTCTTGACTAGTTAGCAACTCATGCAAATTCTGATTCTGTCAGCTTCAGCAGCCCTGACACCACCTTTGAGAAGTACCCTTCTGACAGCAGCGGAAATCACCTGGTGTTTCTGCCTTCGCTTCCTCTCCTGCTCGATCTTCTGCTGCTTCTCCAGTTTCTCGGTCATGCGCGCTTCCCTCAGTGTCTGCCGCTTACTGCGCTTGTACGCCTTTGAGTTCAGCGCCGTCTCCAGGGTGGTGTCACGCCTCATGCATGCCACCACATCCTGCCTCAGCTGGAAATGACACAGGGGCTCAAGGTCAAGTTCAATTTCTGGGTAATAAGTGTGCATATGGGGGGGATTCAGGGCAGGATAACAGGACATGCACAAATATCTACAAAGTCACAATAAACCTGAAATATAATACTGAATATTCATCATCAAATAACCAAGTCAGGGAAAAAAAACAAAAAACAAACAAACATGATTGTGACTTCCAGCACACCATACCCACTGTGGACAACATCCCAGTGTGCTCCACGGTTTACAGTCTCCCCGTTGGAAAGGGAACTCATGAAGGAGCATGTGGGAAAAAAAATGCTAAAAGATGATGTCAGTGAACCTTCTCGTTGTCCTGACAGACAAGTCTGATAGTTCGCCAAGATTTTGTGTGGATTTTAGGGGTTTGAATGCCACCCCCCCCCCCCCAAGATGCATATCCCATGCCGTCCCATCCCGTGACTTTGACGCTCCTCTATCTCCTCCCAGTGGCAGTTGGCTTACTAGAGGGGAAACATGGCTGCCAGAAGCCTAAAGCCACATGTGACCATTGAGATGACCTTGGAGATGCTTTATTTTAAGGGATGGGAACATATGATTTTAGACATAACGTGCAACACCTTCTTCAGCCTTTTTTGGCAGACCTTTTCAATTAGAGTTGAGATATATATTAGATATTTTTGAAATATTCGATATATCTTTAATGGGCCAGACAACACAATGCTTTACTACAATACTAATTCAACACTATTCATTTCTGCTTTTTAAGACTGGTAGATTAGCCAATGGTCATCATTTTAAATTGCAGCTTAAAACCATGCAAAGTCATAAGCGAGACAGAGGTGAGTGCAACACTACAATCAAAAACTTGGTCTCACTGAACAAACTGCACTCGGTGTTTTGCCAGCAGCAACACCATCATGTATCTGCCAAATGACGGGAGCTAAGCAGGTATGGCCTTGGCCAGTACTTGGATGGGAGACCTCCTGGGAAAACGAGTTGCTGTTGGAAATGGTGTTGGTGAACCAATAGGGGACAGTCTTCCCTCTGGTCCTAATAATAATAATAATAATTTTAAAAAAATCCCAAGGCCCCAGTGCAGTGATGGGGGCACTGTGCTGTAGGAGATGCCGTCCTTCGGATGAGACGTTAAACTGAGGGCCTGACTCACTGTGGTCATTAACACACTTAGCGCAAAGACTAGGGGGTCCCTCCTGTATCCTGGCAAAATTCCCAACCTGGCTCTGTCCATCTGGCCACCTAATCATCCATCCCCCTGTGGAATTCACTCAATGACTCCTCCCTCCCCACCTCAGGCTGATGTGTTGCGAGCGTTCCAGCACAAAACGCACAGTGTGCATCACATTATCCATATTATATAACGCCAAGTTAATCAGGAGCAGCACATTTCCAGTTGACTTTAGAGATCATCACTTAATTAACGTTGTTTTAAGTCTTTCAACTAACAAAGAAAATTATAAATCGTTCTGGCATTTTAATGTGAAATGACTACAGAATAGTTCTTTTTGAAAAAAATTTTTTTTGAATTCTTTTGGGTAATTTGGAGAGGGGGAAAAAAAAGCAAAGTTTGACTCTTTAAGTCAATTAACACATTAAAAGGAGTTGCCAAAGTAATTTGCACTCCTACACCTGTTTGTATGTGAAGCCTACTTAAACTACATTTAAAATAAATTGCTTTGGAGTAAGTTTAAATTTAGTGCATTTTTGTAGATTTTTTGCTCTTTTAATAAGAAGTACTGTGTGGTTTACTACAGCCTCATGTAAACTTAAACATAAGAAGAAGAAGAATTAATAATAATAATTAATAATATTATTCAAGAAAAAAAGAGCTCTGGTATCGGTCGGTATCAGCAGATACCCAAATTCAGGTATTGGAACTGAAGAAAAAAAAGCGGATCGCTGCATCTCAAAAATTTGACCAAATTTGACCCACCTTGTTGGTATATAAGATATACTATATCAAATTAAATACATCTTATACTTTTCAGTTCAGGTTATATTGTCACAACAATACAAAGTTTGCCTTATTATATCAAGAAGACAGATACTGCTCAATTCACAACAGCTCATGATTTGTAGAAAAGGTTTTTCTCAAACCCTGTGAATGGTGACGCATCCTAAACACTTATCCAAATTCGGGTCGCGGGATGCTGGAGCCTATCCCAGCAATCACTGGGTGGCAGGGGGGGGGACATACCCTGGACAGGTTGGCAGTCCGTCACAGGGCCGACACATTCATACCTAGGGACAATTTAGCATGGCTGATTCACTTGACCTACATGTCTTTGGACTGTGGGAGGAAACCGGAGCACCCGGAGGAAACCCACGCAGACACGGGGAGAACATGCAAACTCCACACAGGACGACCTGGGACAACCCCCAAGGTTGCACTACCCCGGGGTTTGAACCCAGGACCTTCTTGCTGTAAGGCGACCGCGCAAACCACTGCCCCACCGTGCCACCCTATTTTCTACAAACTACTTTCCCCTCGATATATTCCCATCCTGTCTTGGCAACAGTGCTGGAATGGGGGTGGGAGGGGGTCACACAACTCTCGCAATAATTGCTCTATAAATTCTGTCAGGAATTCCTCTAGATGGTACAACTAAGGATCATTATGGTAACTACTTTGAGCTATGCATGAGGCATGACTACTGAGGATCCCAATAAGGCATAATGAGGAGGGTGACACAGTAAGTGGTTTTTCTGTGTACCTGTCGCTGAAAGTTGAGCAAACGCAGTGCCTTGAGCTCCACGGTAGCTTTGGTTCTCAGGTCAGGGGGCAGAGAACCTGGAAGACTTTCTAGTTCCTGGATTCGGTGGGCGATCCGAGCCTGCAACCTGTGGAACCAAACATAGGTGAGCAATAACTGAAGATGTACTACATCTTTCCACCTACAACATCAACACTGGACCATAATGCCAAATCCAGCATTCTGACCAACACGTGCTCCTCAGTGACTTTTTGCAAATGAAAACAATTGCCCTGTAAGCCCCACAAAATAAAATCCCAATTTCAAATTCATTCATATGAAATTAATCAATAGACTTTTGTAGAACACCATACTCTGTAGTTTAATGTGCTGATGCAGTATGGCAGACACTTTAAAAACACGCATAATTCCTGAAAACAGGACCTATGACAGCTCCGTGGCACAGTGATGAAAAAAGATTTATGACTTTTGAAAGCTTTTAATAAATAAGGTAATACTTCATTCATCCATACGAGAAAATCCTTCCTTTGCTTGCCTCCCTCGCCAAGGACTGATTGCAGGGTCAGCTCGAGAGCAGTGCCCCCTGATGTAGCAGGAAATAACGGTCTCCTTCAAAGACACTTCAGAGCTTCCTTGTACCTCAGCTTGAAGCCGGGTCCTCTGGTTGAAGGACAGTTTCCCTAATTCCTATACCACCCCGCTGCCCAATTCTACATTTGTGTCAGTGGATATTTGACAACTTTAATGGACCCTAATAATGAATGTCGGGAAATTTATTTTGCCTCCAGAAAATGTTTCTTGAAATGAGCCTTTCTTTATACACTGCCCCCTTAGTATTAGAGAAGAAAGCTGCTTTATTTTGTCATAATACAGGTTACAGTGAAATTCCTCTTCTGCAGGTAACTGTTTTGATCTTACCAGGGAAATGCTTCTATGTACATGTGCCACAGACTGCACTTTGAGTCTGAGAGTAAATTGAGGCAGTTGAAAACCATGAAGACTGCCTCAGTGAATGTATTGGATTTCTTTTTTTGATACCTCTTATTAATCCACCGAAGAGGAAATTCTCTTTTGTCTTCTAGTGGGGAGTCAGGGGATCCAGCGAACGCAGCAGCCGTGATTTGATGGTAGGTAAGAGTTAAATATCTTGCACCCCACCCCCCCTTTTTGTCCCCAATTGTATCCGGCCAATTACCCCACTCTTCCAAGCCATCCTGGTCTCTGCTCCACCCCCTCTGCCGATCCCGGGGAGGGCTGCAGACTACCACATGCCTCCTCTGATACATGTGGAGTCACCAGCTGCTTCTTTTCACCTGACAGTGAGGAGTTTCACCAGGGGGACATAGCGCGTGGGAGGATCACGCTATTCCCCCCCAGTTCCCCCTCCCCCCCGAACAGGTGCCCTGACCGACCAGAGGAGGTGCTAGTGCAGCAACCAGGACACATACCCACATCCGGCTTCCCACCCGCAGACACAGCCAACTGTATCTGTAGAGACACCTGACCAAGCCGCAGGTAACACGGGGATTTGAAGCGCTCAAGCGCACTTTGATGGGCCCGGTTACTTGCGGATTGATCCAGGCCCCAACAGACAGAGGGATGTCACTAATCGCTAAGCACATCCTGTCACCCCAAATAAAAGAGATTGTTTTCCCCTCACTGTCTGCCTAAAAACCCCAAAATTGCCTCACACTGAAACTGAAAAAAAAACTGTGAAACTTTACTGAATGCATTTACAGTAAATGGAAGTCAGGGATGGAGGAGTAAGAGAACCTTACTTTGAGATTTTGAGATACTTTTACTGATCTCCATAGGGAAATTACTTTCTGCATTTAATCCATCCTAGCTGTGTAGCTAGGAGCAGTGGGCAGCCGCCATGCAGCATTCGGGGACCAACTCCAGTTGGTCTTGCCATGCCTCGGTCAGGGGCACAGACAGGAGTATTAACCCTAACATGCATGTCTTTTTGATGGTGGGGGAAACCAGGTGCTCTGGTTTCCCCCACCAAGAAAACACCACACACAGGACGACCTGGGATCGCCCCCAAGGTTGGACAACCCCAGGGTTTGAACCCAGGACCTTCTTACTGTGAGGCGACAGTGCTAACCACTGCACCACCGAGCCGCCCATGTAATGTAAAAATCTGGAGAGATCAAGTGATTAGTTGAATTGTTTGCTTTCAGACTGCTGCAGCTTTGAACACAGGAGACTAAGATAGAAATCCAGGTCTTTAAGTGTCAGCGCTACTGAATTCCAAGGCAAGGGTGGTGAATGTTTCACAGATGTTCACATTATGCTGAATCTAATAGGACATTATATTTCAACATATCCAGCAGGCTTTCATACCCACAGATTAGACCAAATAAATTAATAAATACACTTCTCCAGTAAAGTGGAGTTCACTTTAATTCAATGAACTGCAGCGGTGCTAAAAAAAAACTGGCTTGTGAGAAGCGCTGCCATGTCATTTACAACCAATGGTGTAAACATGACTGTGAATGTTCTCATTCATCCAGGTCATGGTTATCCAAAGGAGTCGATCAAGTGCAACTGGACTTGGTATATATCCGTGAAGATGTTTTGCCTCTCATCCAAGAGGCTTCCTCAGTTTGTGCCTTTCTGACTAGAACAAGCTAGTCTGACTGGCTGGTGATGAGACTCAGAATTTATCCTCTTTGGAGTCGTTGTCAGAGCTGTAGATGTCAACGACTCCAAAGAGGATAAATTCTGAGTCTCATCACCAGCCAGTCAGACTAGCTTGGTCTAGTCAGAAAGGCACGAACTGAGGAAGCCTCTTGGATGAGAGGCGAAACGTCTTCACGGATATATACCAAGTCCAGTTGCACTTGATTCAACTCCTTTGGACAATGGTGTAAAGAAATTCAGTGAGTAGGCTGGACCAAAAACCAAGATTTCAGTTTTCTTGACAGACTCAGAGACTAAGTGGCATTGAATGATCAGTTATCAACATCATGTCTCAAACCAAAGCTCAATTTCCTCAGCTCTAATATGCTTTTTCAGTTCAATCCCATTTTTCGCCGTCTTCCATCAGTTTTTTATTATGTCTACTAAAAATAATCATTAGTAAAGAAATAAATAGGTATTAGGATGGTTAGAGGGCATAAAACTTGTGAGTGAAAATTAAGATAACTGTACATTTCATGGTTTCTGGTGTTAGTCCAACATGTTGTCAGGGTAGATAGAAATAGCAGCAAATACACTGGTCAAAAAAATAAAGGGAACACATAAGCAATGCAATGTAGCTCCAAGTCAATCACACTTTTGAGATATCAACCTGTCCAGTTAGGAAGCAACACTGATTTGTGAATCAATTTCACCTGTTGGTAAATTGTCTAATTTCCACCAGGTGGAAATTAGACAATTTGCAAGACAACCCCTATAAAAGGAATGGATTTGCAGGTGGTGGCCACAGACCATTTGCCTGCCCTCATCTTTTCTGGCCGATCTTTGGTTAGTTTTTCATTGTGCTAGTGCCCTCACCACTAGAGGTGGCATGAGGCGGTATCTGCAACCTACAGAAGTTGCTCAGGTAGTGCAGCTCATCCAGGATGGCACATCAATGCGTGCTGTGGCAAGAAGATTTGATGTGTCTCCCAGCACAGTGTCCAGAGCATGGAGGAGGTACCAGGAGACAGGCCAGTACACCAGGAGACGTGGAGGGGGCCGCAGGAGGACAACAACCCCGCAGCAGGACCGCTATCTGGTCCTTTGTGCAAGGAGGAACAGGAGGAGCACTGCCGGAGCCCTACAAAACGACCTTCAACAGGCCACTAATGTGCAGGTTTCTGCTCAAACAGTGAGAAACAGAATGCCTGAGGATGGTATGAGGGCCCGACGTCCACAATTGGGGCCTGTGCTCTCAGCCCAACACCGTGCAGCCCGATTGACCTTTGCCAGAGAACATCTTGGTTGGCAGATTCGCCATTGGCGCCCTGTGCTCTTCACAGATGAGAGCAGGTTCACACTGAACACATGTGACAGACGTGAGAGAGTCTGGAGACGCTGTGGAGAACGTTCTGCTGCCTGCAACATCCTCCAGCATGACCGGTTTGGCGGTGGGTCAGTGATGGTCTGGGGAGGCATATCCTTGGAGGGCCGCACAGACCTCTACGTGCTAGCCAGAGGTACCATGACTGCCATTAGGTACCGGGATGAGATCCTCAGACCCCTTGTCAGACCATATGCTGGTGCAGTGGGCCCTGGGTTCCTGCTCATGCATGACAATGCTCGTCCTCATGTGGCCAGAGTGTGTCAGCGGTTCCTGTATGTCGAGGGCATTGATGCTATGGACCGGCCTGCACGTTCCCCAGACCTGAATCCAATCGAGCACCTCTGGGACATCATGTCTCGTACCATCCGCCAACGCGATGTCGCACCACAGACTGTCCAGGAGTTGACCGATGCCCTGATCCAGGTCTGGGAGGAGATCCCTCAGGAGACCATCCGTCGTCTCATCAGGAGCATGCCCAGACGTTGTAGGGAGTGGATACAGGCACGTGGAGGCCACACACACTACTGAGCCTCATTTTGAATCGTCTTGAAGAATTTCCACAGAAGTTGGATCAGCCTATGTTCTCATTTTCCACTTTGATTTTGAGTATGATTCTGAATCCAGACCTTAATGGGCTAATGATTTTGATTTCCATTGATCATTCTTAGGTTATTTTGCTCTAAACACATTCCTCTGTCTAATAAATAAAGATTTTCAGCTGAAATATTTCATTCATCGAGGTCTATATTGTGTTTTTAGGTGTTCCCTTTATTTTTTTGAGCAGTGTATGTTAGTTCAGCTACCGTGGAGAATTTCTCAACAACAGAGAAGTAGTCCTTTACCACGGCAGTTAATTTGTCAGAGCTTGCAGGTGCATACATATCATCCAGTAATTTCATTAGGAGCTGAAAATGAAAATACTTGCTTTGTGGGCCTCTGGCCAATTTAAATATTCAATTCAGACAGAGTCTAAATTGACTTTTCTTGTTTTTCCAAAAGACTGACACAGGGAAAATAGCTGAACAAGAGTTGTTGGAAAATATTTCCATATACAGTTGAGGGGGTGAGGCAGAGTGGATAATGGCACTCTGCCTCAATTAATTTAATGCAGAACTTTATTGCAGAGTGCATTAGACTACTTACCTGTACTCCCTCTCCTGCAGGATCCCAACTGGGTCCAATCCCTGGGGCTTCTGGATCGGTGTGACTCGGTTCTGCTTCTGTTGCAGCTGAAGCATGGGGGAAGCCTGCTGCCCTGGGGGCTGCGGGGTCACTGAGCTGCTTGGCATAGGACCAGGTGGCAAAGCAGGAGCCTGGGGTGGTGCAGGGGACGGGCGCCCACTGGTAGCTGGGGCCAGGTGCTTCTGAGGGTTACTTGAATTTTCTCCACTGTGCCCTGGGAAACCAGAGTCAAACTCATTATTAGAGTAGTGGGTTGATGGATGTGGGTGGTACGAAAGTAAGGCCGAGTTCACCAAACTAGAAACGCCAAGCAGTTGTGTGACGGAGTAGCTCAATCACTAACTACAGGCAGCACGCACGCACACACGCACACACGCACACACACACACACGCACACACACACACACACACACACACACCGCTCCCTTCCATTCTTGCTAAGTAGTTAATGAACCTCACTATTGGCGTCTGGGTAGGGTAGCAGTCTATTCCGTTGCCTACCAACATGGGGATCACTGGTTTAAATCCACATGTTACCTCCGGCTTGGTCGGGCGCCCCTACAGACACAATTGGCCGTGTCTATGGGTGGGAAGCTGGATGTGGGTGTGTGTTTTGGTCGCTGCACTAGCGCCCCCTCTGGTCAGTCGGAGCACCTGTTCGGGGGGGAGGGGGAACTGGGGGAATAGCATGATCCTCCCATGCGCCATGTCCCCCCGGTGAAACTCCTCACTGTCAGGTGAAAAGAAGCGGCTGGTGACTCCACATGTATAGGAGGAGGCATGTGGTAGTCTGCAGCCCTCCCCGGATCAGCAGAGGGGTTGGAGCAGAGACTGTGACGGCTCGGAAGAGTGGGGTAATTGGCCAAGTACAGTTGGGGAGAAAGGGGGGGGGTGCTAAATAAATAAACCTCACTATTATCCCACTTTCCTTCTCCGTTTCAGTGGCGCAACCATGGGTACACTCCTGGCAGTTCTATTTTTATTTATGCATACTTTCAAACAGACGTTTTATTCTCTTACCATTTATTACGGTGCGTTGCAAATTCACCCCGCCGTCTCCCATCAATGAGCTTGGCTGGCGAAACTGGGGCGTAACATTTTCCTCCATTAAAAAGTATGTCTCACGCACTTTCATGGTCACATGAACTGCATAATCATATTTCTTGTTTGTAATATTAAATTTTACTGCAAATAACTTGTTTTGGATGAAGGCAAATGTTTATGAAAATACATAATCCTCGTTTAAAATACATTTGGATTTAAGAGGCTGTAAATGCTTTATTTGATAGGAAAATGTGTTAATTGCATTTTCTTGTGTAATTGTTAAGCCTCGTGGGAGGGGCTACTGGTTTAAAAGGACTGCCTTGGGCCTGGGTGGTGTCAGTCTTGGATTGGTTACAGAGAAGGTAACGCCTACTTAACTGTCAGATTGCTCTTTGGATTGTACTTTTTTGAAAGATATTTTGACTTATTGAGGAAATCCCTTTTGTAATATTTCATAATCTTGTATACAGCATTTTGTTTTTCATCTTTATGTATTAATTCATTCATCTTCAGCCGCTTCTCTGGGGTCGGGTCGCGGTGGCAACAAGCTAAGTGGGGCACTCCAGACATCCCTCTCCCCAGCAACGCCTTCCAGCTTCTCCTGGGGGATCCCAAGGCGTTCCCAGGCCAGATTGGACATGTCGTCCCTCCAGCGAGTTCTGGGTCTACCCCGAGGTCTCCTCCCAGTTGGATGTGCCTGGAAAACCTCCAAAGGAAGGCGCCCAGGAGGCATCCTAATCAGAGGCCCGAACCACCTCAACTGGCTCCTTTCAATGCAAAGGAGTAGCGGCTCTACTCCGAGCTCCCTCCGGATGTCCGAGCTCCTCACCCTATCTCTAAGGCTGAGCCCAGACACCCTACAGAGTAAACTTATTTCAGCTGCTTGTACCCGCGATCTCACCCTTTCGGTCACTACCCAAAGCTCATGACCATAGGTGAGGGTTGGAACGAAGACTGACTGGCAAATTGAGAGCTTTGCCTGAGAGCTCAGCTCCCTCTTCACCACAACGGTCCGGTACAACGTCCGCAGTACTGCTGATGCTGCACCAACCCATCTGTCAATCTCCCGTTCCATCCTCTCCTCACTCGTGAACAAGACCCTGAGATACTTGACCTCCTTCACTTGAGGCAAAAACTCATCCCCAACCTGGAGGGAGCAATCCACCATTTTCCAGTAGAGAACCATGGCCTCAGACTTGGAGGTGCTGACTCTCATCCCAGCCATTTCACACTCAGCTGCAAACCACACCAGTGCATACATCTTTGTGCACTTTTTTGCAAATATTCTCACTGTCTGCACTTTGGGAGGCCAGCAAAATAAATCACACCATCATCATATTTTCTGACTATGCCTGTTTTTCCAAATTTTTAGGAGTTTGAAATAGAACTCTGTTACAAATTGTCATATGACAACCACTTAAACAATCACTATAGATAGCTCAGCCATCTATACATTAACATACACCGACCAGCCAAAACATTAAAACCACCGACAGGTGAAATGAATAACACTGGTTTTCTTGTTACAATGGCACCTGTCAAGGGGTGGGATATATTAGACATCAAGTACACAGTCAGCTCTTGAAGTTGATGTGTTGGAAGCAGGAAAAACGGGAAAGCGTAAGGATCCGAGCGACTTTGACAAGGGCCAATTGTGATACTAGACGACTGGGTCAGAGCATCTCCAAAACGACAGATCTTGTTGGGTGTTCCTGGTATGCAGAGGTCGGTACCTACCAAAAGTGGTCCAAGGAAGGACAACCAGTGAACCTGTGTCAGGGTCATGGGCGCCTAAAGATCACTGATACGCATGGGGAGCGAAGGCTGGCCCGTCTGGTCTGATCCCACAGAAGAGCTACTGTAGCTCAAATTGCTGAAAAAGTTAATGCTGGCTATGATAGACAGGTGTCACAACACACAGTGCATCACAGCTTGCTGTGTATGGGTCTGCACAGCCACAGACTGATCACAGTGCCCATGATGACCCCTGTCCACCATTGAAAGCATCTATAATGGGCACTTGAACATCAGAACGACCATGGAGCAATGGAAGAAGGTGGCCTGGTCTGATGAATCACATTTTCTCTTACATCATGTGGACGACCAGGTACGGGTGCATCGTTTACCTGGGGAAGAGAAGGCACCAGGATGCACTGTGGGAAGAAGGCAAGTCAGCAGAGGCTGTGTGATGCTCTGGGCAAAGTTCTGCTGGGAAACCTTGGGTCCTGGCATTCATGTGAATGTTACTCTGATAAGTACCACCTACCTAAACATCGTTGCAGACCAGGTACCCCCCTTGATGGCAATGGTGTTCCCTGATGGCAGTGGCCTCAGGTGGTTTTAATGTTTTGGCTGATCGGTGCATCTTTACTATGTATCAAAATTATCATTATTTACCCTATACACCCAACTGAAAAATGTGTCAGTGAAGCAGAGTTGGTTTATACTCAACATTGCACAACAAGCTGCACTGGATCAAAGTGCAGGGAGAAGGCAGAACATCTGTCCAGTCACGACTGGAGAACTATTGTCTACCTGTTACCTACCCACTACTGAAAGAACATTCTGAGGTTTCTGGGTGGTAAATGGTAACATCAACACCAGCACAATATACACTACTGTTCATCTCAACCACTGTAGAAAAAAACTTGGTAAAGCTATAGCAGCACACATTTTTCTACCACTGACAACCGTATACTCCCCACCAATGTATGTGTCCATATCCCAATAAGTTTTTTTTTTTAAATTCCCCTAGGTCCTACAACTTTGTTCCCGTTCACAGTCTCCTGCTCTCAGCCAATGCAGAGGCTGCAGGATTTGTCACTTGGAGATTATCATAGAGTCTTGGCTCTCTGATACCTGTAGCTTCTGGAGACAATTGTTGTTTAAAAATCTAGACAGAACTGCGCAGGTTAATGTGTGCAAACGCTTTGGGTTGGAGCTTGTTGTAAAGAGTAGAATGGTAAATAGAACACACCAAGCCAGGCTTGTTATATTACATCAAGCTCCCGTCATCTACTCTTTTCCTTGCAGTGTCAAAGCATTTGTTTTTTAATGAATTTCCAAAGAGAATCCAATCTGGGATTATGTACTACTACTTTCGGCTGCTCCCGTTAGGGGTCGCCACAGCGGATCATCCGTTTCCATTTCTTCCTGTCTTCTGCGTCTTCCTCTGTCACACCAGCCACCTGCATGTCTTCCCTCACTACATCCATAAACCTCCTCTTTGGCCTTCTTCTTCTCCTCTTCCCTGGCAGCTCCATATTCAGCATCCTTCTCCCAATATACTCAGCATCTCTCCTCCACACATGTCCAAGCCATCTCAATCTTGCCTCTCTTGCTTTGTCTCCAAACCGTCCAACCTGAGCGGTCCCTCTAATATAATCGTTCCTAATCCTGTCCTTCTTCGTCACTCCCAGTGAAAATCTTATCATCTTCATCTCTGCCACCTCCAGCTCCGCCTCCTGTCTTTTCGTCAGTGTCACTGTCTCCAAACCATATAACATAGCTGGTCTCACAACCATCTTGTAAACTTTCCCTTTAACTCTTGCTGGTACCCTTCTGTCGCAAATCACTCCTGACACTCTTCTCCACCCACTCCAACCTGCCTGCACTCTCTTCTTCACCTCTCTTCTGCTCTCCCCGTTACTTTGGACAGCTGACCCCAAGTATTTAAACTCAAATGCCTTTGTCACCTCCACTCCTTGCATCCTGACCATTCCACTGTCCTCTCTCTCATTCACGCATAGGTATTCTGTCTTGCTCCTACTGACTTTCATTCCTCTTCTCTCCAGTGCATACCTCCACCTCTCCAGGCTCTCCTCAACCTGCACCCTACTCTCGCTACAGATCACAATGTCATCCGCAAACATCATCGTCCATGGAGACTCCTGCCTGATCTTGTCCGTCAACCTGTCCATCACCATTGCAAACAAGAAAGGGCTCAGAGCCGATCCTTGATGTAATCCGACCTCCACCTTGAACCCATCTGTCATTCCAACCGCACACCTCACCATTGTCACACTTCCCTCATACGTATCATGCACCACTCCCACATACTTCTCTGCAACTCCTGACTTCCTCATACAATACCACACCTCCTCTCTCGGCCAATCTGGGATTATGTATTGAATAATAATAAAAAAAAGACACACGGTGGACTCCGTTTTTCTGCAAACGTTGATTTCTTTATCCTGCCTCTGCCCAGAGTTTGAAGTGCCTGCTGTGTACTCTGATGCTCTTTCAAGTGCTGGGGTACGCATCCAATACTTGGAAAAGACCCAACAGTACTCAAAACTTTTTAGTCTGGTGCTCCTCTTTCCACAAAAATACCTTTGTGTGCCCCCCCCCCCATCTCCCACACAACCTATCATCCTTCCCGAAGACCTGAAAACTGTGTGTAGAATGAAAGTTCACTCAACACTATTCACTATTCTTAATTTCTTAAAAGTTACTGACCCTCAGGCCAAGGCTTTGGTCCTGTGTTCTGGCTGTGTCCTTGCATGGTCGGAGTAGGACAAGGGCTCGACTGGGGACCGCCCATAGGTGCCATTGGCATACCTGTTGGTACAACAAGTTCTACTATTATCAGTTCTTCTTTTTAACTCCATACAGCAGCAGTTTCATTTCTGTCTCATTTTCAAACTAAGCGAACAGTTCTCCCCTTTACACTGTATATGGAGGTGGGGCTCTCAGGATACCTGATACATTAGAGAACTGCTCTGAATCCAGGGGGCATTAAATTCAAAGAGTCCACCTTTACCATCTGGGCTAAAAGCTAAGCCCTCAACATTGACAGGGAGAAAATCTTTTCAAATAATAAATATTCACTTGTCCCCTGAAATGTTAAGCTTTATAAAAGTTTAGTTTTTTAAATGTGCATTTAAAATGCATTTATAATACATGTATACTGCATTATAATGCATTTATAATGCTTTCATAGGGTTGGGGTTAATTATGTGATGGTGATGCATCCTCCTACCTGGAGGCCTGTTATATGGGTTTGCACCAGCTGTTTGTTGTTGTTGTTGCTGTTGTTGTTGCTGTTGTTGCTGTTGTTGTTGCTGCTGCTGTTGTTGTTGTTGTTGTTGCTGTTGTTGTTGTTGCTGTTGCATGGTGGGAAGACTCCTCTTACCCTGGACGGCCAGCTGGAGGTTTTCGGGCAGGGGCTGCCCACGACCTAGGATCTTATAGGCCAAGATCTGGGCTCGGAGCTGCTGCAGCTGGACAGGACTGAAGGCAGACGGCCCCCGATTTTGCGGCCCCATGCTGGGCATGGCTCCCTGGGGATCCATGGGCATCATGGGGCCTGGCTGATTGGGGGCCATCTGAGGTGGAGTAGGTCCACCTCCACCTCCACCTCCAGACATGGGGCTAGAGGCATGCTCATGGGCACCCATGGGGGATGGGTGGGGAGACATGTAACCTGCAGCAGACAGGAGGGAATTGTTTAACTGAAACATACCTCACATTACTACAAACTGTAAAATGTTCAAAGGACTAAGAATTAAATTTGCATCTAGTTGAACTGAAGGACTGAGATAACCAAGGTTTACCTTGGCTGTGCTGGTCCATAGGGCTCTGTGAAGGCCCCATGCCACTGTGGAGAGACCTCATCCCTACGCCCTTCATGTGGCCAAAATGCATTGCATCAGCCATGGCCTTGTCATTCATCCCCTCCATGGACTGAAAATGGACAAAACATTCAAATAAGATATAAATAATAATAATAAGACCACCAAATGCTTCAAATTAAGTAATTTCTCCTGTACTTTACTCAGCAATGTTGGCACTCCATTACCACTCTAACTGTAAAAACAATTAATTAAAAACAAGACCTGACTTGAATGCAACACCAAACTAAACACCACTAAGACGAAAAGAATACGCTTTTTTTTTGTTTTTTTTTGTTAAAGACTTGAAGATTAGCTTTTTTTCAAATAGCCATTGTTATGAGGCTGGGAAAATTACAGACATAGATTGGTACATTGTCTTCCAACCACAACAAGAAGGATATCAGATATCAGAATTATGATGAAGACTGCCAGTCCATCAAAACTTCAGTTATATAAAGTTTTATCATGCCACTATCATTTCTGGCACTGGTACCATTGCTATTTTCTGTTGGTGGATAAAGGAGGGACTTTATAAGCAGCAGTTCACAGCCCTGACACATAGTAAAGAGTACTGTTGACAGCTGGATTAACTGTCACTGTGCTGTGTTGATTGAATTAGAGCATTTTTTCTTGGTAATGAAGGAAATGAAATAGGTCTTATTAGACACTCAACATCAGCATGACAGTGAATGCAGCCAGTGTTGGTCCAATCAAAACCAAGAACGTTGGAAAAGATGTCACACGTTACATAGCTGGCTCTCTTTGATTGAACAGTAACTAAAATAGGAAACAACTAGATCATACCAGTTTTTAAGTCTTTGCGCGCCGTTAAATGTAAAGTAACATTTGAATTGCCTTGGCATTGTAGTTGCCCTCTCCATTATTGATGGCATATTTTCCATCGTGATCTCAAACTACAGTTCTAACTGAACTTACAGGTGATGATTTTTCGATAGCATCAAACAAACAGTATTCCTGACATTGTCCTTACATATAGTTCTGACAGGAACATTTATGGTAGAAGGTATGCCATACCTTGTGCATAGGATACATGCTGTCCTGAGCATAATCCCCCGGCCCTTGGCTCTGCATACCATGAGATGCACTTGGGGTACCAGGCCCAGGGCTTGGGCCCATCATACTGTGAACAGAGCCTGGTGAAGGGTCAGGGCCAGGGCTAGGGCCCAAGATGGGCCCTGGAGATAGCCCTGCCCCAGGGGAAGGACCAGGATGGGACATACCACCTGACGGGTCCGTAGGGGTGGACATCTACTGGATTACTGGGAGGATGTTTTAACACTGCAGGGAGGAAGAGAGAATAATTTTAGTGTACCAAAACATGATACATAATCATATATGTATCTATGAAGTTGGGACTATGACTTAAACAGAGAATACAAATTGATAATTTTTAAACTCTGAAAGCATTGTGGAAACTTTGTGAATCAGTTTGGCAAAGATCATATCATGTACATGCATTAAAATCTGAACTCATCTTTAGCGTTTCATGGCTCTAGACACGGAAAGTCACATTTTCACCAAGGAAATCCGATAACAATGCATAGTTTCCGACTTACGATGAAATTGGACTCAATGCTGCAAGGCATCTTTCATCAAGTTTTAGACATCAGAAAACTTTGTGAGGCTTTTCTAGCACCCTTGCTCCCTAGGGAATGGTAAAGCAAAAATATCTTATTTTATCAGCTACTGCAACAGTGTTAACGGTTTGGGAGCAAGTGACACAAAGGGAATAGTAAACAGGATACAGCAGCCATGAGATGTTGCAGACCTTGCAGAATACGCAGCCTACAAATATTTCAAATGCAATCAAATGGTTGGGGTTTTTTTTGCGACTGAATATTATGATCAAAAGACTGGATTACGATTAGCTCCAGGGAAACTATAAATGCCTATCTCACTTCATTGCCTGTCATCATTATCTACGATCCCTATAATGGACACCATATGTAAAGGATGGCAGACTGCCAACTTTCCTTTTACTAAAGACAAACGCATTGCTAACCCTTCCTAGGCTACAACTCCGTGGCTTAAAGGACATAATCGGGGCTGATCAAACGTCACTGTTTTGTATTCTTCTATTTCTGTCATTTGTCGGGTCTGCAGCATACGGCATATCAGCGCAGTCCAGTCCTACATAGCAACTTCCAACTTATGATAGCGGACAAAAAGCGCTTTGTAAACACAGCTACGGAGACAGAAGTCCTTCCAGACCTCTGAGACACTTCTGACTGTCTGACATGCAGTATGTTGCTGAGCCACCACAAGCACACCAGTTGATCCTACTTCGCGTCCCCCTTGCTGTTCACAGGGCAACGTGGAAGGCCTCAAGCGACCGCAGCACCTCGCCTGCTTCGCATCTCTACCTACACTGCGTACGATCTCCAGGTTAGGAAGACATGACAGCCACATTTACATAACTATGCTGACAGGCCACGTGATACTACAGCAGGGCTGCCGCGGGACAGGCGACTAATTAAACGCTTTCTGAATTCCGGCAGAATCAGGGGGGGGGGGGCGGTGTCAACAAACGGCAAGTTTGGAGACCCGAGAGAGATGAGAGAGAGAGATGAGCCGCATGACAACACCAACGCTCCTCCATTAGCTAACCGCGCTGAAGGACGAGGCAGTCGCGTTTTCTCACGCCTGTCTCGCGTCCAGCGACCTTGTCGCCATGCCCACAAATAAAGAACAACTACGGGTTTTAGGATCCGGCTCTGATTGGATCATGGCTTCCTCAACATCGAGGACCATCGTCTATGCAAGCGGAAATGCACAAATAAGTTTAGACATTTCGGTCGAGAAGCCGACGCGGCCACGGCGACCCTCTTTAAACCACAACGCCAGCTCTGAACGCTGTATTTGGGTCCCCCGCAGCTCTGCGAAGGCACAGGCGGACCGTTAACGTTCGCGGACCCGACCGGCGGCTAGCTAGCGTTAGCCCCGCTACATCCGCGGACTCGGCAAAAGGCTAGCTAGCGTTAGCTTAGCTTAGCTTAGCTTGGCGGAACACCAAGCTAGCCAGCGCTGTGGTTTGGTCGGCGCTGGTTCCCCAGTTGGACTCGACAGCTGAGCGCTTGTCCGGCGTCGCAAGTTTCGCCAGCTCTCCGTCGCGGCTGAAACCGCGTTTCCCCGAAACGCAACACTGTAAACTCAGTTTACCTTTCGGTCCAACTGAAATCGCACGAAGTTATTTTGGAAATGGTGAAATGTGTCGCCAAAATATCGCCGCTGCTGCTTTTACGAGTTCCCGCCCCCTCTCCGTGACGTATTTGTCAGCTATTTATTTATTGATCAGCGGCGCCGCGGCTGATTGGCCAATATCACAGGAAATGCCACCCAGGCTGTAAAACGATTGGCTGGTTGAAACGTCGATCTTCGGGAGAGGGCCGGAGGCTGGCGGAAACGGTGTCGGAGTTGGGGAGGAGGGGGGCGGGAGCGAAATTGAAAATGAGGATACGAGAGCAGGTTCGAGAAGAAGACGAGAGGGACGAGGAATACGTCGAACTAGTCGAGCGACTCTCGTCAGTCTTTGGAGGACGGAGGAGACGCGTATCCTGACGAGACGATAGCCGCGACAAGGGAAGACGGGATTTTCAAAGCACCCGCATGCGGTCGGAGAGTTTGTAGGGGGGGAAGACTTGGGGGATGCGCGACAGGTGGGGGTGGTTACCACTGGCTGCGTCTCAAGGCGTCAGAGACGGAGCCCTCAGGATGGGTGCATGTAAAGACTGCTGCTGTGTGACTTGCTTCCCACTCGGCTCTCAAGCAGGGACGAGCTGAGTGATAAGTGGCGTGTGCCATTGTCAGCAGAGGCCGAGTCATTTCGGGAGGTTGCAGGTGCACGTGTGGCAAGAAGAACGACTAGATTCTGAGACAGGGAGGACAGTAACGGACTCTGTGCATGACTGTAGTCCAACAGAATAGACTCTGTGCATGACTAGTCCAACAGAATAGACTCTGTGCATGACTGTAGTCCAACAGAATAGACTCTGTGCGTGACTGTAGTCCAACAGAATAGACTCTGTGCATGACTGTAGTCCAACAGAATAGACTCTGTGCATGACTGTAGTCCAACAGAATAGACTCTGTGCGTGACTGTAGTCCAACAGAATAGACTCTGTGCATGACTAGTCCAACAGAATAGACTCTGTGCGTGACTGTAGTCCAACAGAATAGACTCTGTGCGTGACTGTAGTCCAACAGAATAGACTCTGTGCATGACTGTAGCCCAACAGAATAGACTGTGCATGACTGTAGTCCAACAGAATAGACTGTGCATGACTGTAGTCCAACAGGATAGACTCTGTGCATGACTGTAGTCCAACAGGATAGACTCTGTGCGTGACTGTAGTCCAACAGAATAGACTCTGCATGACTGTAGTCCAACAGAATAGACTCTGTGCATGACTGTAGCCGTACAGGATAGACTCTGTGCATGACTGTAGTCCAACAGAATAGACTCTGTGCATGACTGTAGTCCAACAGAATAGACTCTGTGCATGACTGTAGTCCAACAGAATAGACTGTGCATGACTGTAGTCCAACAGAATAGACTCTGTGCATGACTGTAGTCCATCAGAATAGACTCTGTGCATGACTGTAGCCCAACAGAATAGACTCTGTGCATGACTGTAGTCCAACAGAATAGACTCCGTGCATGACTGTAGTCCAACAGAATAGACTCTGTGCATGACTGTAGCCCAACAGAATAGACTCTGTGCATGACTGTAGCCCAACAGAATAGACTCTGTGCATGACTGTAGTCCAACAGAATAGACTCTGTGCATGACTGTAGCCCTGTTCTGTGCATGACTGTAGTCCAACAGAATAGACTCTGTGCGTGACTGTAGCCCGACAGAATAGACTGTGCGTGACTGTAGCCCAACAGAATAGACTCTGTGCGTGACTGTAGCCCAACAGAATAGACTCTGTGCGTGACTGTAGTCCAACAGAATAGACTCTGTTGCATGACTGTAGTCCAACAGAATAGACTGTGCGTGACTGTAGTCCAACAGAATAGACTCCGTGCATGACTGTAGTCCAACAGAATAGACTCTTTGCATGACTGTAGCCCATCAGAATAGACTCTGTGCGTGACTGTAGTCCAACAGAATAGACTCTGTGCGTGACTGTAGTCCAACAGAATAGACTGTGCATGACTGTAGTCCAACAGAATAGACTCTGTGCATGACTGTAGTCCAACAGAATAGACTCTGTGCGTGACTGTAGTCCAACAGAATAGACTCTGTTGCATGACTGTAGTCCAACAGAATAGACTCTGTTGCATGACTGTAGTCCAACAGAATAGACTCTGTGCATGACTGTAGTCCAACAGAATAGACACTGTTGCATGACTGTAGCCCAACAGAATAGACTCTGTGCATGACTGCAGTCCAACAGAATAGACTCTGTTGCATGACTGTAGCCCAACAGAATACACTCTGTGCATGACTGTAGTCCAACAGAATAGACTCTGTGCATGACTGTAGTCCAACAGAATAGAGTGTGCATGACTGTAGTCCAACAGAATAGACTCTGTTGCATGACTGTAGCCCAACAGAATAGACTCTGTGCATGACTGTAGTCCAACAGAATAGACTCTGTGCGTGACTGTAGTCCAACAGAATAGAGTGTGCGTGACTGTAGTCCAACAGAATAGACTCTGTGCGTGACTGTAGCCCAACAGAATAGACTCTGTGCGTGACTGTAGTCCAACAGAATAGACTCTGTGCATGACTGTAGTCCAACAGAATAGACTGTGCATGACTGTAGTCCAACAGAATAGACTGTGCATGACTGTAGCCCAACAGAATAGACTCTGTGCATGACTGTAGTCCAACAGAATAGACTCTGTGCGTGACTGTAGTCCAACAGAATAGACTCTGTGCGTGACTGTAGTCCAACAGAATAGACTCTGTGCATGACTCTAGCCCCACAGAATAGACTGTGCATGACTGTAGCCGTACAGGATAGACTCTGTGCATGACTCTAGCCCCACAGAATAGACTGTGCATGACTGTAGCCGTACAGGATAGACTCTGTGCATGACTGTAGCCCAACAGAATAGACTCTGTGCATGACTGTAGCCCAACAGAATAGACTCTGTGCGTGACTGTAGTCCAACAGAATAGACTCTGTGCGTGACTGTAGTCCATCAGAATAGACTCTGTGCGTGACTGTAGCCCAACAGAATAGACTCTGTGCATGACTGTAGCCCAACAGAATAGACTCTGTGCGTGACTGTAGTCCAACAGAATAGACTCTGTGCGTGACTGTAGTCCAACAGAATAGACTGTGCGTGACTGTAGTCCAACAGAATAGACTCTGTGCGTGACTGTAGTCCATCAGAATAGACTCTGTGCATGACTGTAGCCCAACAGAATAGACTCTGTGCATGACTGTAGCCCAACAGAATAGACTCTGTGCGTGACTGTAGTCCAACAGAATAGACTCTGTGCGTGACTGTAGTCCAACAGAATAGACTGTGCGTGACTGTAGTCCAACAGAATAGACTCTGTGCGTGACTGTAGCCCAACAGAATAGACTCTGTGCATGACTGTAGCCCAACAGAATAGACTGTGCATGACTGTAGTCCAACAGAATAGACTCTGTGCATGACTGTAGTCCAACAGAATAGACTCTGTGCGTGACTGTAGCCCAACAGAATAGACTGTGCGTGACTGTAGTCCAACAGAATAGACTCTGTGCGTGACTGTAGCCCAACAGAATAGACTCTGTGCGTGACTGTAGCCCAACAGAATAGACTCTGTGCATGACTGTAGCCCAACAGAATAGACTGTGCATGACTGTAGTCCAACAGAATAGACTCTGTGCATGACTGTAGTCCAACAGGCATCGCGAAAAACAGGCCAGTAGCACGTGCACGCCCACAAACAGGAAACCGGTATGACCACTGCATTGGAAACCAGAAGTCAGTGGACTGCAGTTATGCACAGAGCCCTGTGTGTTTGATTTTTGAAGGGGGAATAGCCGGAAAGAGTGTACCACGAGTATGTGTGTTACAGGGTGGGGCCATACAAGAGAGCTCCTCTCAGATTTTTTTTGTTGCCAAGAAGATGGACATACTGCTGCAGTATGTAGGGGAGTCAGGAGATGTGGGAAGGACAACTGCAACGTGGAGGAGTGCAAAGTTGAGGAAGTGCAAGCCCAGTGCTTGCACTGCAAAGGAAGTCACGATACGGGGTCAGCACAATGTCCAAAAAGAATTAAGGGAAAGAAAGTGAATTAGATGAGCACAGAAAGGAGATCGTCATATGCCGAAGCTGCCATAAGGATGGAGAGAAATGAAGGCTGTGGGCATTCATTGCCATGGTCATAAGTTGCACTGCTGAAATAAAGGGGAAAGAATCAGGATGGTCTTGAATGTTTTTGCCCTATCTGGAGAAGATCTAGATGTTACACTGCGGGGAACGATTTGCACCGACTCAGACTGGGTGTGGGTTACAGAATGGACAATGTGAATGGGATCCCTTTGCGTGCACCACTGCGAAGTTCTTGCATTTCAGTAGGTGGCGGTACTGCAACATATATGGATGCCAACCGCCAATAAAACCTCAGAAGAAGTAAAACTTCATTCCCTCTTCACTTTTTTTTGGTGTATTTGTCTTCTTCTTTTTTTTAAATTGAGAAATATTTTCCAACATTTCAATTTGACAAAAAAATAGAGCAGAAAGAATACCAAGATAATTAGCTTCATGCCAGAAGTGTACAGACGGAATAAAACAAAACAAAAACCAACCACATATGGACCCACGCAAGAGGTTTACTTAATCAGGCATAATCCTGAAGAGTTTGCATACATTGATAGTTTTTGTTCATTTCTTATTAAAAGTTTTTAAATGTAGTAGAGTTTGAAGATATGTGCTTAGATCTGTTTGTTTAGATGTTGTGTAAGACGGTAACTTCTTCAAAATGTTCATTTTGTGAATATAGAATTTGGCTAAAATAACGAGCGAGTTAATGACATATTGTTCATTGCTGGAGAAATTGGGATTGTTGAAAATCAATAGAGATCATGTTTTTTGAGTGAAATGTCTTCATCAAAATATGTTTTTAAGATCTAACTGGAAATCGGCTGAAAAACTGTCACGTGTACACGCTGAATAAAAACATGTTCTAGAGTTTCCACCATACAACTACAAAAGAGCATTTGTCTTCTATATTAGGAATAACTTTAGAAATAATGGAATTGACAGGGTAATATGTACGTATGATGCGTTTGTCTGTAACTTTGTGGAAAGGAGCAGGTCCCATGATTTAATCTAAAAGGTCAACGTTTCATATGAACTGTGGCCCGAGCCCACAGAAGACCCACTGAAGACATGTGATATGCAATGAAAGGAAAAGAACTGTCATCTTGATAATTACCCGGTCTTGAAGAGACATTTTTATCTGCTTTGAAACTGCCTGCGACTGGAAAGCCTGAGCACCGGTCCAACAGGTGGGCCTTTTGGTGTACCTGGCGTCACCGAGTTGGTGGTGCTCCTACAACGTCACAATGCTCCAAGACCACCATTGCAACTGACCAGTCAAGAGGGATTCTTCAGTTTGAGGCACTTTTGAAATTTTGAAAAAATAAAAATCTTTTTTTCAAGCTCTGTTAAGTGATCTGGAACAAATATCCTAGCGTAGCTTTGATTGTCCTACAAAACAAGTTTGATGTTATGATGCTTTTTTCAAAGTTGTAACAGCAAAATGTGATGTAATGACACGTGATGGTGATGATAACTTTCACTTTTTGGAGAAAAAGTTGGCTGAGTCTTAGACTGGCTAAGCTAACTTGTTAGCTAGCATACAATGTACAATGAATATACGTGAATAAAGAGAAGTTTCTTATTTCTGAACTAAAATATTCAACTAGTAACTTGTGTGGTAATGACTTGTAATAACCATCCTGTCAGATCAGGACATATAAACCTCCACATTACTACATGTGTAATAACCATCCTGTCAGATCAGGACATATAAACCTCCACATTACTACATGTGTAATAACCATCCTGTCAGATCAGGACACATAAACCTTCACATGACATACATGTGTAATAACCATCCGGTCAGATCAGGACATATAAACCTTCACATGACTTACATGTGTAATAACCATCCTGTCAGATCAGAACATATAAACCTCCACATTACTACATGTGTAATAACCATCCTGTCAGATCAGGAAATATAAACCTCCACATGACTTACATGTGTAATAACCATCCTGTCAGATCAGGACATATTAACCTTCACATGACTTACATGTGTAATAACCATCCTGTCAGATCAGGACATATAAACCTTCACATTACTACATGAGTAATAACCATCCTGTCAGATCAGGACATATAAACCTTCACATTACTTACATGACAGTCATTTAGCCGATGCTTTTATCCAAAGCGACCTACAACCAGTGCATCATTTAACACAGGAAATCAGGAGAACTACTAGTCATCAGAGGTCATAAGTGCGTCTAAACAAGCATCTAAGAGCAAAACCAGTGCTAAAGTAAAAGCGCAAGAAAGAGGTTTTCTTTTTTAAATGAGTGAATACAATAAGTGCTAAGAGCAAGTAACAGGGTACCAGTAGTTCTTGAAGAGGTGAGTTTTCAACCTGCGCTGAAAGATGGGCAGCGACTCTGCTGTCCTGACATCAGTGGGGAATTCAGTCCACCACTGTGGGGCCAGGACAGAACAGAACCAGGACCGGGTCGATCGGCAGCAGGGGCCTCTGAGCGACGGGTCAACCAGGCGTCCCGAGGCAGCAGAGCGAAGTGGTCGGGCGGGGGTGTAGGGCTTGACCATGGCCTGGAGATAGGAAGGAGCTGTTCCTTTCACTGCCCTGTAGGCTAGCACCAGAGTCTTAAACTCGATGCGAGCAGCTACTGGGAGCCAGTGTAGGGACAGCAGAAGGGGAGTTGTGTGGGAGAACTTAGGGTGGTTGAACACCAGACAAGCTGCAGCTTTCTGAACAAGCTCCACGGGTCTGATGGCCGACGCCGGGGCGCCAGCAAGGAGGGAGTTGCCGTAGTCCAGCCGGGAGATGACCAGAGCCTGGATGAGCACCTGTGCCATCTCGTCGGTGAGGAATGGGTGAATCCTCCTGATGTTATAGAGGAGAAATCTGCAGGAGCGAGCAACCGATGCAATGTTTGCAGCAAACAACAGTTGGTCGTCCAGGATCACACCCAGATTCCTCACAGTCCGGGTCGGCGTCACCACGGTGTTGTCAATGGTGACTGCCAGGTCTCGGTGCGGGCAACCTTTCCCCGGGAGGAACATCAGCTCTGTCCTGTCCAGATTGGGCTTCAGGTGGTGTGGCGCCATCCACTCCGAGATGTCAGTAAAGCACGCAGCAATGTGTGTCTCTACTTGTGTGTCAGAGGGAGGGAAGGACAAGATCAACTGGGTGTCATCGGCATAACAATGGTAAGAGAAGTCATGCAAGCGAATAACAGAACCCAGGGATGTCGTGTACAGGGAGAACAGGAGAGGACCCAGAACGGAACCCTGTGGAATGCCTATAGTCAGTCTGCGAGGCTCCGACACAGATCCCCTCCATGTCACCTGGTAGGAGCGACCCGTCAGGTAGGATGCAAACATTGAGAGTGCAGAGCCTGTGACACCCAGCTCCTCGAGGGTAGAGAGCAGGATCTGGTGGTTCATTTCATTACTTACATTTGTAATAACCATCCTGTCAGATCAGGACATATAAATCATCACATGACTCACATTTGTGACATGAAAGAGTCACGCTTCTGCCGTGACTGCTCGCGCGACTCTGGCACTTCTCGTTTCCATGGCAACCACGTTGTTGTTGTTTGATAAAACGTTGTTGATCTAAAATGTTGGGTGTGATGTGATGACACATGTATGAGGGACAGCCATATTTAACAATAAAAACGTGCAAATTGCACGTACATAAACCATATGGATTTGAAATATATCTTTATAAATTATTATGAGAAAATGCAAAGTAAAGCTTTAATGATTTCAACCAGTTTTTATTACTTTATTATAGAGGGAAGTTAAAAAGTCTGGGTTGGGGACAAACATACTGAAGAAGTTTAAAATGTCATCGTTGAGACACAAATCTAAAGCAACCTAACTCTAACAAATACAATAATTGTTTTTTTCTTGAAAATCCACCCTGGGGACAGAAAACTCCCTTACTTGAAGAATCACCCATCATCGGTACTCTATTTTAGAGGGTAAAGAAAGCTCGTTGGTTTGCCCTTTGTTGAAACTGTTTGGCTCAAGCAGCGGTTTGGAATGCAACACCTTGGAATCAGTGAGACTGGAAATATATGTAAACCAGTCCAAAACCTGGAGCCCGTTTATAATGACTCTTCATGTTGCCCGTGTTATAGTTGAATGTTAAGTGCTGGACATTATAAAATAATTTCTAACTCGGTGGGGAAAGCATTTAGATAACTGTGACATAAAGAAAGGCACGATCTGATATCACCGTCCTGGTATTTGTTCCTACGACATCATAATTCATGTTGCGTCATAATTCATGCTGCATCATAATTCATGTTGCGTCATAATTCATGCTGCATCATAATTCATGCTGCATCAAAATTCATGTTGCATCATAATTCATCTTGCATCATAATTCATGCTGCATCATAATTCATCTTGCATCATAATTAATGTTGTTCCAGGACCATCATTGCAACGGAGCACTTAAGGGAGTTTTGTCCCCAGGGTGGATTTTCAAGAATTTTTTTTTTGAAAAAACAATTATCGCATTTGTTAGAGTCAGTTTATGTTAGCTATAGCTAACAAAGATTTGTGTCTCAATGATGACATTTTAATATTTTTTCAGTATGTTGAAAATTCAAATGTGGCAGAATTTCACTGTTTTGGGCTTGTCCCCACCCCAGACTTTTTAACTTCCCTCAATAATAAAGTCATAAAATGGTTGAATTCATTAAAGCTTTACTTTGCATTTTCTCATAATAATCTATAAAGATATATTTCAAATTCACATGGTTTATATATGTGCAGTTTGCACATTTTTATAGTTAAATATGGCTGCCCCTCATACAGCTGTCATTACATCACACCCAACATTTTAGAGCAACAACGTTTTATCAAACAACAACAACGTGGTTGCCATGGAAATGAGAAGTGCCAGAGGCGCGTGAGCAGTCATGGCAGAAGCGTGACTTTTTCATGTCACAAATGTAATGTGAAGGTTTATATGTCTTGATATGACAGGATGGTTATTACACATGTAAGTCATGTGAAAGTTTATATGTCCTGATATGACAGGATGGTTATTACAAGTCATTACCAAACACGTTACTAGTTGGGTATTTTAGGTCAGAAATAACTTTATTTATTCACTTTATTCACGTATATTCATTGCACAAGTTAGCTCAGCCAGTCTAAGTCTTAGCCAACTTTTTCTCCAAAAAGTGAAAGTTGTCATTACCATCACGTGTCATTACGTCACATTTTGAAAAAAGCATCCTAACATCAAACTTGTTTTGTAGGACGATCAAAGCTACGCCAAGCTGTTTGTTCCACACCACTTAATAGAGCTTCTGAAAAACAAAAAAACAGATTCTAAAGAATTTTAATTTTTTATTTTTTCAAATATGTCAAAAGCCAAAATGTGCCCCAAATTGGAGAGTCACCCTTTTATAAACTCTACCATGAGATATTCTTTGGTGACTTAAACACCTTGCAAGTCAGGTGTGCGCTGCACTTCAAACGTTGACCACTAGATGGCAGCAGCAGCCAACGCTTGCTGGGCAGACGGCAGCGCGGGGCAGCGCAGTAGTCGCACCTGTGCTGAGCTCTAGAAACATGCGCGCTTGTTTCAGGCGACTGAGCACTGGAGTCAGTTGCCACAGCTCTAAGTTCATGAGTCCCGTACTGACGAGGTGGGTGCTCGACAGCAAGACATGCAAATCATACACAGGCTCAGTAAAGCTGCGTGGCACGCTGCTGATATCACACACAACCCCTGCTTTGCTCTCAGCCCGGAGGACAAGCCTGCTGCCCCTGACCCTTTGCCAGTGGGGTTTATTTTTATTTTTATTTCATTTGTGGAAACCGCAAAGGATATAATAACGTGTCTGCTTTTGCATTTATCATGAAACAAGAAGAAGCACTCGTTATACGTACAACCCATGGCATTTGTGTTGGACCTCCCTCTAGAGCAGTGTTTCTCAACCGGGGGTCCGCGGACCCCTAGTGGTCCGTGGTGTAATTGCAAGGGGTCCGTGAAAAATAAAATATCTTTAAAAAAAAAGATCCTATGACATTTATAGAAATAGGATTATTTTACTCAAATGTGACTGAGACCTTTATCTACCTAAACTATAAAGGGTAACAGGACTTTTTTCTCAGATTACATCTGTTTCACAAGTGTAATTTATTGTATTTTAATAAGAGATCTCGCTCCCGTTTGCATTGTTAAAAGTTACTGCATAAGAATTCTGTTGTTACATATATCTGAAAGTTACTGAATACATATTCTGTTTTGTTACATATATCTGAAAGTTACTGAATACATATTCTGTTTTGTTACATATATCTGAAAGTTACTGAATACATATTCTGTTTTGTTACATATATCTGAAAGTTACTGAATAAGAATTCTGTTTTGTTACATATATCTGAAAGTTACTGAATACATATTCTGTTTCGTTACATATATCTGAAAGTTACTGAATACATATTCTGTTTTGTTACATATATCTGAAAGTTACTGAATACATATTCTGTTTTGTTACATATATC
This sequence comes from Lampris incognitus, assembly GCF_029633865.1. Lineage (NCBI taxonomy): Eukaryota > Metazoa > Chordata > Actinopteri > Lampriformes > Lampridae > Lampris > Lampris incognitus. The sequence continues at coordinate 150,737,757 of NC_079211.1, forward strand.
TGAAAGTTACTGAATACATATTCTGTGTTGTTACATATATCTGAAAGTTACTGAATAAGAATTCTGTTTTGTTACATATATCTGAAAGTTACTGAATACATATTCTGTGTTGTTACATATATCTGAAAGTTACTGAATACATATTCTGTGTTGTTCCATATATCTGAAAGTTACTGCATACGAATTCTGTTTTGTTACATATATCTGAAAGTTACTGAATACATATTTTGCTTTGTTACATATATCTGAAAGTTACTGAATACATATTCTGTTTTGTTACATATATCTGAAAGTTACTGAATACATAGTCTGTGTTGTTACATATATCTGAAAGTTACTGAATACATATTCTGTTTTGTTACATATATCTGAAAGTTACTGAATACATATTCTGTGTTGTTACATATATCTGAAAGTTACTGAATACATATTCTGTTTTGTTACATATATCTGAAAGTTACTGAATACATATTGTGTTGTTACATATATCTGAAAGTTACTGAATACATATTCTGTTTTGTTACATACACTACCGTTCAAAAGTTTGGGATCACCCAAACAATTTTGTGTTTTCCATGAAAAGTCACACTTATTCACCACCATATGTTGTGAAATGAATAGAAAATAGAGTCAAGACATTGACAAGGTTAGAAATAATGATTTGTATTTGAAATAAGATTTTTTTTACATCAAACTTTGCTTTCGTCAAAGAATCCTCCATTTGCAGCAATTACAGCATTGCAGACCTTTGGCATTCTAGCTGTTAATTTGTTGAGGTAATCTGGAGAAATTGCACCCCACGCTTCCAGAAGCAGCTCCCACAAGTTGGATTGGTTGGATGGGCACTTCTTTGAGCAGATTGAGTTTCTGGAGCATCACATTTGTGGGGTCAATTAAACGCTCAAAATGGCCAGAAAAAGAGAACTTTCATCTGAAACTCGACAGTCTATTCTTGTTCTTAGAAATGAAGCCTATTCCATGTGAGAAATTGCTAAGAAATTGAAGATTTCCTACACCGGTGTGTACTACTCCCTTCAGAGGACAGCACAAACAGGCTCTAACCAGAGTAGAAAAAGAAGTGGGAGGCCGCGTTGCACAACTGAGCAAGAAGATAAGTACATTAGAGTCTCTAGTTTGAGAAACAGACGCCTCACAGGTCCCCAACTGGCATCTTCATTAAATAGTACCTGTTAGAGCCTGTTTGTGCTGTCCTCTGAAGGGAGTAGTACACACCGGTGTAGGAAATCTTCAATTTCTTAGCAATTTCTCGCATGGAATAGCCTTCATTTCTAAGAACAAGAATAGACTGTCGAGTTTCAGATGAAAGTTCTCTTTTTCTGGCCATTTTGAGCGTTTAATTGACCCCACAAATGTGATGCTCCAGAAACTCAATCTGCTCAAAGAAGTGCCCATCCAACCAATCCAACTTGTGGGAGCTGCTTCTGGAAGCGTGGGGTGCCATTTCTCCAGATTACCTCAACAAATTAACAGCTAGAATGCCAAAGGTCTGCAATGCTGTAATTGCTGCAAATGGAGGATTCTTTGACGAAAGCAAAGTTTGATGTAAAAAAAATCTTATTTCAAATACAAATAATTATTTCTAACCTTTTCAATGTCTTGACTCTATTTTCTATTCATTTCACAACATATGGTGGTGAATAAGTGTGACTTTTCATGGAAAACACAAAATTGTTTGGGTGATCCCAAACTTTTGAACGGTAGTGTATATCTGAAAGTTATTGCATAAGAATTCTGTTTTGTTAACTATATCTAAGTTACAACTGAAAGCTCTTATTTTTGCCCCAAAGAGTGAATAAATGCTATAATGCAATTTAAAATGCAGTTTCTACTGTTTCTATCAAATTGCAACCCCCCTCCCCCAAGATCAGGTGGAGGGGTCCTCAGGGTAGATCAAAAATACGCAGGGGGTCCAGGACCCCAAAAAGGTTGAGAACCACTGGGCTAGAAGACACTTCAGTTTAAATATCTTGTATTTGAACAGTGAATTTGTTTGTGCTGTTCACTTGTACAAACAAAACAAAGCAAAACAAAACAAAACAAAACAAAATAAAACAAAACACGGCACACTGAGAAATCAACCATTTGAATACTGGGGTAAATCCGGTGCTGACCTTGGCGGAAAAATCACTGTCAATTATTTTGCATGACAAGTTAATGCCTACCCATGTAGTTTCTTTTAGAACAGTGACTTTCTTTGTGTTTTGAACATATTCAAATCAAATATCAGTATTGCATTTACCTTTAATGCCAATACTGTGTTAACACGTGAGCTATCCGTCTGTCTGAAAATCCGTCTGTGACATGTAAATGGCTGGGAGTGTGGTCTGTCAGTAGACGGGGTGTGATGTTCATGACAGGTTGTGTGTGTGACTACTTGAAATGTGGCCGGCCGGCCTCTGCTGTGTTTCACCCTTCTGACGTGAGATGCCACTTGGCTGACCTCGTCGGCCAGCCACGGCCTGATGCCGCGAGAGCTTGCCGGATCATTTGAATACCTCACAGGCAGATAAACAAAGCATACGTTCAGACCTTGATCTGGACTTCCTCCTCTGACACAACTCCGCCTCTCTCGTACCTCCGGCATAGGGTGTGCACCGAGGATCCCGGATGGAACTGTACCCACATAACCAAGGCGGATGAACTGCGTGGCCAAAGCCACAGAAGCACCCCCATTTGGAAGGAGTCTGAATGGAGAGTTAAGACGAGAGATTTCAGGGCCCCTCTTGTCACATCAAAATCTGGTGGCACCTCGGATCGGTGCTGGAGGGGCTGTGGCCTGGTAGGAGACCACACACGCATATGTTGGGACTGTCCAAAGCTGTGGGAACACTGGCAAAATACACCAAATGAAATGAGGAAGTGTTTAGATATAGAACTGCCCCTACAACCATCTTGCTAATTATCAGGAACATCACCGGAAGATGCAGAAGGCAAAAATCAGACATCACTATTGAGGGTCCTTCTTCTAGCTGCTAAGAAGATGAGCACAGTGTCCTGGCTGAGGACACAGCCCCCCCCCCCCCTCCACACACACACACACTAACACAACGGGGGGAACAGGATAAGGATGTTCATTACATGGATTACAATTAAAAGCAGATATATAGTTGACTAAGTGGTCCCCAGTTATTTCATATTTTCTCAGTTGATCTGAAATGAAAGATGGTGACAAACTTCTTCTGGATCTCCTTTCTCCTCATTTAAACGTGAACACCGTGTGTCTTTTCTTTTCTTTTCTTATGTAGTGTATATTTATCTGTTATCTGTGCTCATGGACAAATGTCTCTGCTCAGTCCTGGTTCCTTTTTCTTCCTTTTTTGAGAATGGGGACTCTATATGGACCCTGAGAGGAAGCAGAAATCCGTGGACTGCTTCGTAAGACACGTGTGTGTGTTGTGTACTTGAACATGTGACTGTACCGTATAACTGCACCTGATAAATGTACATTTTAAAAGAAAAGTAAAAGAAGAGCCAGAAAAGCCACAAATGCACACAGCCTGGAAAGGCCTCGCCAGCCGTGAAACGCCAGGGTGGCTGTGCTCCGCTCACCGTGGACCCGTCCACGTCCCGCGGGTCGAGGGGCGGGTGGACTCGCTCGTCGTGGTTTTGTTCAAGGTGCAGGGAGTCTGAAGCGACTGGGTTTAACTGGGGCACACTGGTTAGCGGATGAAAGAAGAGGCCGTGAACGACCCTGAATTCTCCGCCCCCCCCCCCCTCTTTTGACTCAAGAGTTCACAATCTCCCTGAAAAACCTCTTAGTGATGACAGTAATGATGATAATTAATAATACTGATGAGGATGATGAGGATGAGGATGATGATGAGGATGAGAGTAGCAGGGGATTGAGCCCAACCGTGTATGTGTCTGGAACTTTTTTTAAAATCCGAAATATAAGTAATACCTTCACAAACTCTAAGGTTGCAGCCATATGGGGAAAGTGTGGAATAACGCCTGTACACTTGGCACGAGCAAAGAAGTCCGTAGACTCGAGATACTGCGACACACGGACTATTTACCTCGTGTGGGGGATCAGTTTACACTCACACACACATGATATCTTGATTGTGCTGCAAATGTGTGTCTGTTTGTATTTTGACTATTTGTGTATACTTCATTTTTCTAAAATATTGTACCACTGGAGAGTTGCACTTAATTTCATTGTACAGCTGTGCAATGACAAATAAAGGCATCCATCAATTAGTTAATTAGTTGATTAATTAATTAATTCGTTCATTCGTTCATTCGTTCATTCATTCATTCATTCGTTCACAAAGACCATTCAATTTATATTTGCAATTTCAGTTTCTGCCCCCCCCCACACACACACACACACACATACAAGCCTGACAAACTGATGCTGCACAGTGTGTACACATACACACACAAGCCTGACATACTGATGCTGCACAGTGTACACACACAGACACACACAAGCCTGACATACTGATGCTGCACAGTGTACACACACAGACACACACAAGCCTGACATACTGATGCTGCACGGTGTACACACACAGACACACACAAGCCTGACATACTGATGCTGCACAGTGTACACACACAGACACACACAAGCCTGACATACTGATGCTGCACAGTGTACACAGCCAGACACACACAAGCCTGACATACTGATGCTGCACAGTGTACACACACAGACACACACAAGCCTGACATACTGATGCTGCACAGTGTACACACACAGACACACACAAGCCTGACATACTGATGCTGCACAGTGTACACACACAGACACACACAAGCCTGACATACTGATGCTGCACAGTGTACACACACAGACACACACAAGCCTGACATACTGATGCTGCACAGTGTACACAGCCAGACACACACAAGCCTGACATACTGATGCTGCGCAGTGAACACACACAGACACACACAAGCCTGACATACTGATGCTGCGCAGTGAACACACACAGACACACACAAGCCTGACATACTGATGCTGCGCAGTGAACACACACAGACACACACAAGCCTGACATACTGATGCTGCACAGTGTACACAGACAGACACACACAAGCCTGACATACTGATGCTGCACAGTGTACACACACAGACACACACAAGCCTGACATACTGATGCTGCACAGTGTACACACACAGACACACACAAGCCTGACATACTGATGCTGCACAGTGTACACACACAGACACACACAAGCCTGACATACTGATGCTGCACAGTGTACACAGGCAGACACACACAAGCCTGACATACTGATGCTGCACGGTGTACACACACAGACACACACAAGCCTGACATACTGATGCTGCACAGTGTACACACACACAGACACACACAAGTCTGACATACTGATGCTGCACAGTGTACACACACAGACACACACAAGCCTGATATACTGATGCTGCACAGTGTACACACACAGACACACACAAGCCTGACATACTGATGCTGCACAGTGTACACACACAGACAGACACACACAAGCCTGACATACTGATGCTGCACAGTGTACACACACAGACACACACAAGCCTGACATACTGATGCTGCACAGTGTACACACACAGACACACACAAGCCTGACATACTGATGCTGCACAGTGTACACACACAGACACACACAAGCCTGACATACTGATGCTGCACAGTGTACACACACAGACACACACAAGCCTGACATACTGATGCTGCACAGTGTACACACACAGACACACACAAGCCTGACATACTGATGCTGCACAGTGTACACACACACAGACACACACAAGCCTGACATACTGATGCTGCACAGTGTACACAGCCAGACACACACAAGCCTGACATACTGATGCTGCACAGTGTACACACACAGACACACACAAGCCTGACATACTGATGCTGCACAGTGTACACACACACAGACACACACAAGCCTGACATACTGATGCTGCACAGTGTACACACACAGACACACACAAGCCTGACATACTGATGCTGCACAGTGTACACACACAGACACACACAAGCCTGACCTACTGATGCTGCACAGTGTACACACACAGACACATAGACACACACAAGCCTGACATACTGATGCTGCACAGTGTACACACACAGACACACACAAGTCTGACATACTGATGCTGCACAGTGTACACAGCCAGACACACACAAGCCTGACATACTGATGCTGCACAGTGTACACAGCCAGACACACACAAGCCTGACATACTGATGCTGCACAGTGTACACACACAGACACACACAAGCCTGACATACTGATGCTGCACAGTGTACACACACAGACACACACAAGTCTGACATACTGATGCTGCACAGTGTACACACACAGACACACACAAGTCTGACATACTGATGCTGCACAGTGTACACAGACAAACACACACAAGCCTGACATACTGATGCTGCACAGTGTACACAGACAGACACACACAAGCCTGACATACTGATGCTGCACAGTGTACAAACACACAGACACACACAAGTCTGACATACTGATGCTGCACAGTGTACACACACAGACACACACAAGTCTGACATACTGATGCTGCACAGTGTACACACACAGACACACACAAGTCTGACATACTGATGCTGCACAGTGTACACAGACAGACACACACAAGCCTGACATACTGATGCTGCACAGTGTACACACACAGACACACACAAGCCTGACGTACTGATGCTGCACAGTGTACACACACAGACACACACAAGCCTGACATACTGATGCTGCACAGTGTACACACACAGACACACACAAGCCTGACATACTGATGCTGCACAGTGTACACACACAGACACACACAAGCCTGACCTACTGATGCTGCACAGTGTACACACACAGACACATAGACACACACAAGCCTGACATACTGATGCTGCACAGTGTACACACACAGACACACACAAGTCTGACATACTGATGCTGCACAGTGTACACAGCCAGACACACACAAGCCTGACATACTGATGCTGCACAGTGTACACAGCCAGACACACACAAGCCTGACATACTGATGCTGCACAGTGTACACACACAGACACACACAAGCCTGACATACTGATGCTGCACAGTGTACACACACAGACACACACAAGTCTGACATACTGATGCTGCACAGTGTACACACACAGACACACACAAGTCTGACATACTGATGCTGCACAGTGTACACAGACAAACACACACAAGCCTGACATACTGATGCTGCACAGTGTACACAGACAGACACACACAAGCCTGACATACTGATGCTGCACAGTGTACAAACACACAGACACACACAAGTCTGACATACTGATGCTGCACAGTGTACACACACAGACACACACAAGTCTGACATACTGATGCTGCACAGTGTACACACACAGACACACACAAGTCTGACATACTGATGCTGCACAGTGTACACAGACAGACACACACAAGCCTGACATACTGATGCTGCACAGTGTACACACACAGACACACACAAGCCTGACGTACTGATGCTGCACAGTGTACACACACAGACACACACAAGCCTGACATACTGATGCTGCACAGTGTACACACAGAGACACACACAAGCCTGACGTACTGATGCTGCACAGTGTACACACAGAGACACACACAAGCCTGACGTACTGATGCTGCACAGTGTACACAGCCAGACACACACAAGCCTGACATACTGATGCTGCACAGTGTACACACACAGACACACACAAGCCTGACATACTGATGCTGCACAGTGTACACAGCCAGACACACACAAGCCTGACATACTGATGCTGCACAGTGTACACACACAGACACACACAAGCCTGACATACTGATGCTGCACAGTGTACACACACAGACACACACAAGCCTGACATACTGATGCTGCACAGTGTACACACACAGACACACACAAGCCTGACATACTGATGCTGCACAGTGTACACACACAGACACACACAAGCCTGACATACTGATGCTGCACAGTGTACACAGACAGACACACACAAGCCTGACATACGGATGCTGCACAGTGTACACACACAGACACACACAAGCCTGACATACTGATGCTGCACAGTGTACACAGACAGACACACACAAGCCTGACATACGGATGCTGCACAGTGTACACACACAGACACACACAAGCCTGACATACTGATGCTGCACAGTGTACACACACAGACACACACAAGCCTGACATACTGATGCTGCACAGTGTACACACACAGACACACACAAGCCTGACATACTGATGCTGCACAGTGTACACAGGCAGACACACACAAGCCTGACATACTGATGCTGCACAGTGTACACACACAGACACAAACAAGCCTGACATACTGATGCTGCACAGTGTACACAGGCAGACACACACAAGCCTGACATACTGATGCTGCACAGTGTACACAGGCAGACACACACAAGCCTGACATACTGATGCTGCACAGTGTACACAGCCAGACACACACAAGCCTGACATACTGATGCTGCACAGTGTACACACACAGACACACACAAGCCTGACATACTGATGCTGCACAGTGTACACACACAGACACACACAAGTCTGACATACTGATGCTGCACAGTGTACACACACAGACACACACAAGTCTGACATACTGATGCTGCACAGTGTACACAGACAAACACACACAAGCCTGACATACTGATGCTGCACAGTGTACACAGACAGACACACACAAGCCTGACATACTGATGCTGCACAGTGTACAAACACACAGACACACACAAGTCTGACATACTGATGCTGCACAGTGTACACACACAGACACACACAAGTCTGACATACTGATGCTGCACAGTGTACACACACAGACACACACAAGTCTGACATACTGATGCTGCACAGTGTACACAGACAGACACACACAAGCCTGACATACTGATGCTGCACAGTGTACACACACAGACACACACAAGCCTGACGTACTGATGCTGCACAGTGTACACACACAGACACACACAAGCCTGACATACTGATGCTGCACAGTGTACACACAGAGACACACACAAGCCTGACGTACTGATGCTGCACAGTGTACACACAGAGACACACACAAGCCTGACGTACTGATGCTGCACAGTGTACACAGCCAGACACACACAAGCCTGACATACTGATGCTGCACAGTGTACACACACAGACACACACAAGCCTGACATACTGATGCTGCACAGTGTACACAGCCAGACACACACAAGCCTGACATACTGATGCTGCACAGTGTACACACACAGACACACACAAGCCTGACATACTGATGCTGCACAGTGTACACACACAGACACACACAAGCCTGACATACTGATGCTGCACAGTGTACACACACAGACACACACAAGCCTGACATACTGATGCTGCACAGTGTACACACACAGACACACACAAGCCTGACATACTGATGCTGCACAGTGTACACAGACAGACACACACAAGCCTGACATACGGATGCTGCACAGTGTACACACACAGACACACACAAGCCTGACATACTGATGCTGCACAGTGTACACACACAGACACACACAAGCCTGACATACTGATGCTGCACAGTGTACACAGACAGACACACACAAGCCTGACATACTGATGCTGCACAGTGTACACAGACAGACACACACAAGCCTGACATACGGATGCTGCACAGTGTACACACACAGACACACACAAGCCTGACATACTGATGCTGCACAGTGTACACACACAGACACACACAAGCCTGACATACTGATGCTGCACAGTGTACACAGACAGACACACACAAGCCTGACATACGGATGCTGCACAGTGTACACACACAGACACACACAAGCCTGACATACTGATGCTGCACAGTGTACACACACAGACACACACAAGCCTGACATACTGATGCTGCACAGTGTACACACACAGACACACACAAGCCTGACATACTGATGCTGCACAGTGTACACACACAGACACACACAAGTCTGACATACTGATGCTGCACAGTGTACACACACAGACACACACAAGCCTGACATACTGATGCTGCACAGTGTACACACACAGACACACACAAGCCTGACATACTGATGCTGCACAGTGTACACACACACAGACACACACAGTAAGTGTGTGTTTCTGACATTGTCCACACAGTCTAATCACGGCGTGTGCAAACAGAAGGCGTCCAGAGATTAGCTGCAGCACGGGGCCCGCTGTTGACTTTTCTAGACGGTCCGTCATTTGAATAAGCAGCGCTCGCCCCCGCACCTCGTTGACTCATGGTGTGTAGAGGCACTGCGACTGAGGAGCTGCTGGGGCAACATTTGAATGAAATATGATTAAATACCCCAACCGCCGGGCTAATCCTGCATTTGCATGGGTTTATTTCATGTACCAGTGTAGTAACTGATGTCATCTCCAAACTATTTTGGACGTTGTTGGTTGGAGGAGTGGTACGATAATACAAATAAACCGTTCCTCTTACTTTAGTTTCTTCTTCTTCTTCTTCAAATTATTGTCATTATTACACACTTTTATTATGAATATGAATTTTCTTGATGTTGCTCCTGCTGTTGTTTTGACTCATAGTTGTAGTAGAAGTAGTTATATTCAGGTTTAGTTGTAGTAGAAGTGGTGATATTCAGGTTTAGTTGTAGTAGTAGAAGTAGTTATATTCAGGTTTAGTTGTAGTAGTAGAAGTAGTTATATTCAGGTTTAGTTGTAGTAGAAGTATTCAGGTTTAGTTGTAGCAGAAGTGGTGATATTCAGGTTTAGTTGTAGTAGAAGTAGTTATATTCAGGTTTAGTAGTAGTAGAAGTATTCAGGTTTAGTTGTAGTAGAAGTGGTGATATTCAGGTTTAGTTGTAGTAGAAGTAGTTATATTCAGGTTTAGTTGTAGTAGAAGTGGTGATATTCAGGTTTAGTTGTAGTAGAAGTTGTGATATTCAAGTTTAGTAGTAGTAGAAGTGTTCAGGTTTAGTTGTAGCAGAAGTGGTGATATTCAGGTTTAGTAGTAGTAGTAGTTATATTCAGGTTTAGTAGTAGTAGAGGATTCAGGTTTAGTTGTAGTAGAAGTTATGATATTCAGGTTTAGTTGTAGTAGTAGTAGTTATATTCAGGTTTAGTTGTAGTAGAGGATTCAGGTTTAGTTGTAGTAGAAGTTATGATATTCAGGTTTAGTTGTAGTAGAAGTAGTTATATTCAGGTTTGGTTGTAGCAGAAGTGGTGATATTCAGGTTTAGTTGTAGTAGTAGTAGTTATATTAAGGTTTGGTTGTAGCAGAAGTGGTGATATTCAGGTTTAGTTGTAGTAGTAGTAGTTATATTCAGGTTTAGTTGTAGTAGTAGTAGTTATATTCAGGTTTAGTTGTAGTAGTAGTAGTTATATTCAGGTTTAGTTGTAGTAGAAGTGGTGATATTCAGGTTTAGTTGTAGTAGTAGTAGTTATATTAAGGTTTAGTTGTAGTAGTAGTAGTTATATTCAGGTTTAGTTGTAGTAGAAGTGGTGATATTCAGGTTTAGTTGTAGTAGTAGTAGTTATATTCAGGTTTAGTTGTAGTAGTAGTAGTTATATTCAGGTTTAGTTGTAGTAGAAGTGGTGATATTCAGGTTTAGTTGTAGTAGTAGTAGAAGTATTCAGGTTTAGTTGTAGTAGTAGTAGTTATATTCAGGTTTAGTTGTAGTAGTAGTAGTTATATTCAGGTTTAGTTGTAGTAGTAGTAGTTATATTCAGGTTTAGTTGTAGTAGAAGTGGTGATATTCAGGTTTAGTTGTAGTAGTAGTAGAAGTATTCAGGTTTAGTTGTAGTAGTAGTAGTTATATTCAGGTTTAGTTGTAGTAGTAGTAGTTATATTCAGGTTTAGTTGTAGTAGTAGTAGTTATATTCAGGTTTAGTTGTAGTAGTAGTAGTAGTTATATTCAGGTTTAGTTGTAGTAGTAGTAGTTATATTCAGGTTTAGTTGTAGTAGAAGTAGTTATATTCAGGTTTAGTTGTAGTAGTAGTAGTTATATTCAGGTTTAGTTGTAGTAGAAGTAGTTATATTCAGGTTTAGTTGTAGTAGAAGTAGTGATATTCAGGTTTAGTGGTAGTAGTAGTAGTTATATTCAGGTTTAGTTGTAGTAGTAGTAGTTATATTCAGGTTTAGTTGTAGTAGAAGTAGTTATATTCAGGTTTAGTTGTAGTAGTAGTAGTTATATTCAGGTTTAGTTGTAGTAGAAGTAGTTATATTCAGGTTTAGTTGTAGTAGTAGTAGTAGTTATATTCAGGTTTAGTTGTAGTAGTAGTAGTTATATTCAGGTTTAGTTGTAGTAGAAGTAGTTATATTCAGGTTTAGTTGTAGTAGTAGTAGTTATATTCAGGTTTAGTTGTAGTAGAAGTAGTTATATTCAGGTTTAGTTGTAGTAGAAGTAGTGATATTCAGGTTTAGTGGTAGTAGTAGTAGTTATATTCAGGTTTAGTTGTAGTAGTAGTAGTTATATTCAGGTTTAGTTGTAGTAGAAGTAGTTATATTCAGGTTTAGTTGTAGTAGTAGTAGTTATATTCAGGTTTAGTTGTAGTAGAAGTAGTTATATTCAGGTTTAGTTGTAGTAGTAGTGGTGATATTCAGGTTTAGGTGTAGTAGAAGTGGTGATATTCAGGTTTAGTTGTAGTAGAAGTGGTGATATTCAGGTTTAGTTGTAGTAGTAGTGTCAGAAGTACTGTGTGGGTTGTGGTTGGTGTACAGTAGCTGATCGTTACTCCTAAAAGAAGTACAACATAGAGGTCAAGACTAAAACAGCCCAGCTGAGTGTCTGCATAAGGAGAACTCGTGGTCCTCCGAGTCGTCCGGGTTGGCCCTTCATCTGCCGGTGTCGTCTCCGTGAAGGGATTTTCTAAACTTCGGCCGCCCCACCCCACCCCACCCCCCCGACCCTATGACCAATGTTTGTTATTTTTCTCTTCAAGTGCTTCTCGTGAAAAGATTGAGGGGGGAAAAAAGTACGGACAAGATTTACGGGCAGGTGCACCATGCCCACCATCACTCCACCCTCGGTCTCTACCTGTCGGGCTCTTCAATTTGCGAGGGCTGCTGTGGAGTGGTCCCGGGGGACCTCCGGGGGCCTGGACAAGCAGAGCAACAGCACTGAATCTTTTTCCAAGATGGTGACGAGGTCATGTAGGAGGATAAGAGGAGAGGAAACGCTGTCAGATACACTCCCTTTGTAGTTGCCTTTGTTGCAGGTGTTCTGCCAATCATTGTTAAAGCACACCACTCAATATAACGGCCTGCTGTCTGACATCTGGTGGCCCCAGACCGGACCGAGTGATGGTTGTGGTTAATCCCACCATGTCTCTGGACAGCGAAATGCACAATATCAGCACAGATGCACAATATGAACAGACTGGTGTGTGCAGGTCTCACTGTTGTGATGGGCCAAGAATGGAAGAAGAAACATCAGCGATCAACAAACACAGTTTTTTCTGATTGTGGTCAGCAAATAGTATGAAAACAGTGATTAAAGACGCACAAATACACATGCACACAGGGACCAAAGACAAAATATACTTTCGAAACACGCGTGATAGCTGCACCGCTGCAAATTGAGACACTTCCCTATCATCACCAACCCGTGGAGGGTGGATGAAACAGAGGACGATGGGCGGCTTGGCTTCGTGCGGCCAAGTTTGTTTCCAGCCCTTTCTGAATTGTAGCAGAAAGCGAGGCCGGAGGTGCTAAGCCGCCATGTGTTTTGGGCTTGTCACAGTGAATCTCTGAGGCTTTTGGACGGCTGATGTCAGAGGTGAATACCTGCCCACCATCGGCGTATGGTGAGCATGTGTGAGCTGTTAAGGTCACTCTGTCTTGAAAGCACATCCACAGATCCCCAGACTACACAGGGAACGGCAGGCGGGAGGGGCGTGTGAGGGGAATTGGTCCATTCGCAGGTGAAAAAAGAGGAAATCTGCTGAACTTCTTTTCCCCTTTTGTTGCACCGTCTACACGTGTGAGCCGGCCCACCGGAAGAAAAAAGAAATGCAGTGGGACCCCCAGCTTGATGCTCCGTGGTATGTACCATAAGCTATGGCATAAGACGGTTTGACCGACAACGCTCATCAGACTCCCGGTGTCGGCCAAGTTTATCTAACACTGTCTGCACACATGGCCCCAAACGGACCGAAGGGGCACAGGGACCGAGCTTTGCTATTAAGGTCAGACGCTCCCATTGCCAGTCAAATGCAGGCCGTCATTTTGACGGTTTTGAATTTTCAACGTTTAATAACTTTGTGAAAAAAAAGATACAGACCTGCCGCACCTTGAATACCCCTGAAATTACATATATTTGCATTTAAATGAGTTTTCAACAATTGCACACAAAAAAGTTATAAGATCTAGCTAAAACGACGGCTCGTTCGCGCGTCATCGTGCGCGTCATGTGACTATTTATGACGCGTGTTGATCGCGTCATTTCCTTCGTGAAGTTCGTTGCTCCGCCCTAGAAACACACTAGCGCCCTCCAGTGGAGAGAAATGGTCCAGACTTGATGTGTGATGATGTCCAACATGTCTGGTTACAGACGCACCGTGACCACCGCCGAGGCGCTGCAGGGTTTACAGGCGTTGGACAGCGGCCATTTTAAATTGTGTGAAAAACAGTGTTAAAGTTGTTAAAATGTTAATTTTGGCGTCAGTTAGTTTCTTAACAGACATACTAACATATGTAATGCATTAATATCTCAACTGGGTATTTATCTTGACAGAATGTAGAGGTTAAAAACCGTGGCGGTCAAAATGACCGCCCGTGGTCGTTCTAGTAGTTTTTGAGTTCCGCCCGTTGTTTGGGACTGTTGCAATAGTTATATTCTGTATTTATCTATTTATTTGTTACACGTCACGTTTTATAGCCTTGTTGCGTTTGTTAGCTTAGCAACATGTGCTCTCCGTTTTGTTTTTCAGGTGTAGTGGATTCTGGGGGGACCCACACCATGTAGCGGACTCTGGGGGGACACCATGTAGCGGACTCTGGGACTCTGTAGCGGACTCTACACAGGTGAGGGTTCCACTTCCTCGATCTTCCTATTCAAGTTCAACAAGCGAAGTTTAAATTGTTTAAAATAGTGTAAAGTACTAATAAGACCCGTTAGCCCCTAGCTAGCTAGCGGGTCTGACCCTTTAGCCGAGCGGTTAGCGATGTCGCCTTGTGGTGCAGTACACCTGTATCGAATCCCGCACCGGGCAACAATATAACCGGTTACACAAGCATTTCAGTTGTTAAAATGTCAACTTTAGTTTCATAACAATACAGTTTTGAAATAATAACTCAGCTACCACGAAGCTGCGTTTTGGACTCTTTAGTGAAACATTTGTATAAGGACAACGGTACACCTGCTAGCCTGCTAGCCATGGCGTACATACTAACGCTCCTCTCTTACTCTCCTACTTCCGGGCTGGACGCTTAACTTAGAGCGCCCCCCTAGAGCGCCGCCTTGTGACCAGAATAAACATTACAACTAACACCAGAAACATTACTAAACACGTTACAAAGCATGGACATTACAATAACAGACATACTAACGTATGCAATGCATTAATATCTCAACTGGGTATGTATCTTGACAGAGCGTAGAGTTTAAAACTGCCCGTGGTCGTTTTAGGTAGAGGTCCCGGTCGTTCTAGTTTAAGTTGGCTAAGCACTGCCGCATAGACTTGCTTTTTTAAGACGTAGACATATGAGGTCAAAATCTACAGTTGATGGCTCCTCTGCGGTTCATTTGTTTTTGCAGTCTCGTGTCTGTTGTTCCAAGAGCCGTTAGTTTAACATGTCCGGAGGATGTTCGGGTCAGAAAAGCTGCAGAATGGCTTCTTGTCCATGACGCTGTGCTGTCCGCATGTACATACTGAACATGTGTCATCTGTGCACCACCAAACCAACCCAGTTCACTGTCACAGCCCTCTTTATCCACGGCTCTGTCCCTCTCCGCCTGTGCACTTTGTGTCTCTTCTGATTCTCTCAGATGGCTTTAAAGGGTATTTCTGTATTTTCTTTTTGTACAACCTCGGTTGTATTTTGTAGGTTTTGCCGTTGTGCGTATTGGTTATGGTATTGTTTCACTCATCAGCTTCATTTTGGAGATGTTGGTCATGAAACCATCGCTAGACTCAACTGTACAACGAAGGCGTGATACTTGTACCGTTTTTCAATTTGAGACTCCATACTTGCAGACTCCTCAAGTGACATCCAAATTTTTGACCAAATTCCACCCAGACCGCATCCGGATGTGGGCCACTTCAGGCAGTGATGCAGCACTGATGGCCTACTTCTGGCCCTGACAAAATGGATGTGAGCCTGAAGTGGCCCACATGTTTAACAGCAAATATGGCCCAGATACGCCAAATCACATGTGGGCCTTTTCTGGCAAAGATGCGGTGCTCTGGGCAACATGTGATCTGGATGTGACCCTGAAGTGACCCCGTGTGGTAAATGGTGAGTACGGCCCGAATATGACAAAACAAATATGGGCCACCTTTGGCTAATATGTGGCACATGCGACATTGCTATGGCTTGGTTCTGGCCCAGATCTGGCAAACAGGAGCGGACCGCCCAAGTGCCATCATTCCATGTGGTATGTGGGCCGGATGAAGTGTCGGGTGTGGGACGGGTCTGGGCCACAGCAGTTTTGCTATCTGATTTAAAGGGTATTTCTGTATATATATTTTTTTTACAAACTTGTTTGTATTTTGTAGATTTTGCCATTGTGCGTATCGCTTATGGTATCGTTTCACTCATCAGCTTCATTTTGGAGACGTTGGCCATGAAACCATCGCTAGACTCAACTGTACAATGGCGACATGATACTTGCACAGTTTTTCAATTTGAGACTCCAAACCTGCAGACCCCGCAAGTGACATCCAAACTTTTGACCAAATCTTATCTACTGTGTGAGTCCAGCATGTGTAACGCACACCTACACAACATATTCTCTTGGTACACATCCTTTGATCCTTGATCCGTTGATGCTGGTCACGTGGCTCGGGTCCTGGGCTGTTCCGGCGAGGTCTGCACACTGCTTGGCATCCTGCTCAGCATATTCTTCATATATTTTATAACTCCATTATAATTGTGTTATCCTCTTCCAGTGTTGTATTGTGTAAATTGTGTAAACACAACATCCATTGCACGTTGTGCGTGTTGAGAGAGAGATCCTCCTCTGTTGCTCTCCCTGAGGTTTCTTCCTATTTCTTCTCCCTGTTACCGGGTTTTTTAGGGAGTTGTTCCTTATCCGATGAGAGGGACAGGATGTTGTGTTTCCGTAAAGCCCACTGAGGCACATTTGTAATTTGTGATAATGGGCTATACAAATAAAATTGACTTGACTCGACTCGACTTTTACCTTCGTGGTTTCGATGATTCTTTCCCACATCAGATAGCGACCGGGAGTCACATACACGCTGGCTGAGTGTGCAGTTGTGCATCATCCCTGTCAGCGTCTGCAACAATAGAGACGTGTGTTTTGTCAACCCTGTGCAGTCGGACAGTTCTCGGGGCTTTGCCGTCGACTTTGGTGTTGACAGATGTGTTTCTGTCAAAAGGGGAAAGGCATCGCCCTGAGATAACTTCACCCCCCTCCTTTTGACTCGAGACTCAGCACTTACTTTGGGAGCACAATGCCGAGTTAAGTGTTAAGGCCTTGAATTTAGGCCTGTGGTATTTCACCTGGCATTGCAGACGAAGGTTCACTGACAGCAATGGCAGCCGCCCTCCGCGGCAATTAATATATGATTCCTCTGCAGACAAAGAGCATGTCAGGGTGCCTCACCTCTCTCCTCTCGGCCCTTTCACGGCACAAATCCCCCAGCCATTCTGCAGGCATTCAGCAGACGTTTTTTCTCCTCTCTTGAGCAGATGTGTATGTAACTTTTTCACCCTGACTTGGGAACCTGTGACGACTTGTCGCCCACAAACCAGTGGGCTCGTCATATTTGTCAGGCCCTCGTTTTGTTATGGCGTGATGAGCCAGCCAGAACATCCACACGGTTACTGCAGGAGTATCAGTGTTCACTTACTGCAGTGATCCGCTCCTTTCTGTTTACAGTGTGTGTATGTTGGCAGTCGTTGCAGCTGCACAGTATGTGCTGCACTGCAGCGTGTGGGACGGGCAGGGCCAGTCTGGACCGGCCTGCACAGTCATGGAGAACGTGTCTGCCCACTGCACCTTATAATCAGTCACTGAGCAGTACTGTACAGCAATATATCTGCAGTAAAAGATCTGCACAGTAATTACTACCTAGTGTGTGTGTGTGTGTGTGTGTGTGTGTGTGGTGTTAACTGGAATTGAACTGCTTGAACGTAAGCCTGTCGGAAGACCAATTTTATAATAATTCCATTATAATTCTGTTTGTCCTCTTTCAATGTTGTATTGTGTAAATTGTGTACACAGTAAAATCCCGAGAGTTAATTTAACTCTGAGACTATACAAAAGGATCCGTTTGTGTAGTCTTGGAGTTAAATTAACGCTCAGTTTTTTACTGTGTAAACACAACATCATGCATGTTGACCGTCTTGGGAGAGAGATCCTCCTCTCTTGCTCTCCCTGAGGTTTCTTCCTGGTTTTTCTCCCTGTTAAAGGGGTTTTCAGGGAGTTGTTCCTTATCCGATACGAGGGTCTAAGGACAGGATGTTGTGTTGCTGTAAAGCCCCCTGAGGTAAATTTGTAATTTGTGATATTGGGCTCTACAAATAACATTGACTTGACTGGACCAGTGCTGTGTTTTGTCAGCCTCATCCTGTATTGGTGAACAAGAGGTTATAAATTCAGTAACCAGAAACCATCTTTCAGCCCCGTGCAGCTCAGCTGCTGTGGGCTTGGAGTGAAGGAAATTGTTCAAAATTGCAAGAGACGAGAAAAAATGTCTGCAGTAGTCCGTTCACGCGCTGCTAGATTTGGAACTAAGGTACCATGGAAATTGGGCTGGGAAATTATACGAGTAATATACTATTTGGGTTTGATTTTTGCTTTTTTTTGTTTTAGCAAAAAAGAGTTGAATATGCTACACTACAGGACTGATCCTTGACCTTGCAGGAGTCTGATAATCTGGATTGTCAACTATATGCGAATCTTATGTCATGGATTTGGGGCGGCACGGTGGCGCAGTGGTTAGCGCGGTCGCCTCACAGCAAGAAGGTCCTGGGTTCGAGCCCCGGGGTAGTCCAACCTTGGGGGTCGTCCCGGGTCGTCCTCTGTGTGCAGTTTGCATGTTCTCCCTGTGTTTGTGTGGGTTTCCTCCAGGTGCTCCGGTTTCCTCCCACAGTCCAAACACATGTAGGTCAGGTGACTCAAAGACATGTAGGTCAGGTGAATCGGCCGTACTAAATTGTCCCTAGGTGGGAATGTGTGTGTGTGTGTGTGTGTGTGTGTGTGTGTGTGTGTGGTGTGGTGTGGTGTGGTGTGGAGGGGGGGCTGTGATGGCCTGGCGGCCTTCCAGGGTGTCTCCCTGCCTGCCGCCCAGTGACTGCTGGGATAGGCTCCAGCGTTCCCGCGACCCTGAGTAAATTCCTGGACGGTTTCTGACTGGCATGGAGCTAGTGGGTGGGTGAGTGATTCGTACAGGCCAAGACCTTCAGCTCTGGGCAGGGTCGGTCTAAGGGTCTGACCTGTTAGCCAAGGGCTAGTGAGTCTAGTCATCCGTGATCGTTACAATACTTTCCGTTTTAGGTGGCACCCCCCCCCCACACTTAAAACATCTTAGAACCTCTGCATATAGTCACTAGTTTGTGTGCATCCTGGCCTGTGTTCGAGAACGATATTAAAGTCCTCCATTTCATTCTCATATGGAGACGTAGTGAACATGCAGGGGTCGTTTCTTCATTTGGTTAAATAGGACTCCAAAAGCAGACACTGTGAGATGCCACTGGATGCATATTCATTTTTGGGTTTATTCTGAAGGGAACGACTATCTTTAATCTACTTTTCAAGGGTCCAGGTTTTGTTTTGGTTTTTTTTTTGGCAGCGTGCAATATTGAGACTTCCGGTGTGAGAAGATGGCGGCCTCAACCTGTGCCGATTATGCAGCGTCTTTGTCCGCGTCTGCGTCAAAGTTTGTGTCGTGTGAAGTTTTTATGTTGATCGTCGATTTCGCTTGGCTGGGAGAGCTGGCGCTGGATCGGCTGAGAGTCTTGGTCTGCTGCGTCCTGTGGGCCCGAACAGGAAACACCGAGGGCGGTCTGACAGGACGTGGAAGCGGGGCAGGCTAAGCTAACTGCTAGCCCACAGCCCTGCCTGAGAGGAAAGGGTGTCTGGCTGGAGAGCTGGTGTTGGATCGGCTGGAGGAGCCTGGTCTGCTTCATCCGATAGGCCCAGGGACCACGGCCCTGCCTGGATCTGCGCCTGAGGGGAAAACACCGAGGCCGGTCTGACGGGACGCGGAGGCGGGGCAGGCTAAGCTATACATGACGCTAGGCTAAGCTACCGGCAGTTCTGACAGTCATCCTGGCTGGCGTTCGTTCTCTGGACGGTGTAGTTTTTGGACTGTGTTGCACTGGGTGGACTGTTGTACTGGGTGGACTGTGTTGTACTGGGTGGACTGTGTTGCACTGGGTGGACTGTTGTACTGGGTGGACTGTGTTGTACTGGGTGGACTGTGTTGTACTGGGTGGATTGTGTTGTGCTGGGTGGACTGTGTTGTACTGGGTGGACTGTGTTGTACTGGGTGGACTGTGTTGCGCTGGGTGGACTGTGTTGCACTGGGTGGACTGTGTTGTACTGGGTGGACTGTGTTGTACTGGGTGGACTGTGTTGTACTGGGTGGACTGTGTTGTGCTGGGTGGACTGTGTTGCACTGGGTGGACTGTGTTGTACTGGGTGGACTGTGTTGTGCTGGGTGGACTGTGTTGTACTGGGTGGACTGTGTTGTACTGGGTGGACTGTGTTGTACTGGGAGAACTGTGTTGTACTGGGTGGACTGTGTTGTGCTGGGTGGACTGTGTTGTGCTGGGTGGACTGTGTTGTGCTGGGTGGACTGTGTTGTACTGGGTGGACTGTGTTGTACTGGGTGGACTGTGTTGCACTGGGTGGACTGTTGCACTGGGTGGACTGTGTTGTACTGGGAGAACTGTGTTGTACTGGGTGGACTGTGTTGCGCTGGGTGGACTGTGTTGCGCTGGGTGGACTGTGTTGCACTGGGTGGACTGTGTTGCGCTGGGTGGACTGTGTTGCGCTGGGTGGACTGTGTTGCACTGGGTGGACTGTGTTGTGCTGGGTGGACTGTGTTGTGCAGGGTGGACTGTGTTGTACTGGGTGGACTGTGTTGTACTGGGTGGACTGTGTTGTACTGGGTGGACTGTGTTGTACTGGGTGGACTGTGTTGTACTGGGTGGACTGTGTTGCACTGGGTGGACTGTGTTGTACTGGGTGGACTGTGTTGTACTGGGTGGACTGTGTTGCACTGGGAGAACTGTGTTGTACTGGGTGGACTGTGTTGTACTGGGTGGACTGTGTTGTACTGGGTGGACTGTGTTGCACTGGGAGAACTGTGTTGTACTGGGTGGACTGTGTTGTACTGGGTGGACTGTGTTGCACTGGGAGAACTGTGTTGTACTGGGTGGACTGTGTTGCACTGGGTGGACTGTGTTGTACTGGGTGGACTGTGTTGTACTAGGTGGACTGTTGTACTGGGTGGACTGTGTTGTACTGGGTGGACTGTGTTGTACTAGGTGGACTGTTGTACTGGGTGGACTGTGTTGTACTGGGTGAGCTGTGTTGTACTGGGTGGACTGTTGTACTGGGTGGACTGTGTTGTACTGGGTGGACTGTGTTGTACTGGGTGGACTGTTGTACTGGGTGGACTGTGTTGTACTGGGTGGACTGTGTTGTACTGGGTGGACTGTGTTGCACTGGGTGGACTGTGTTGTACTGGGTGGACTGTGTTGTACTGGGTGGACTGTGTTGTGCTGGGTGGACTGTATTGTACTGGGTGGACTGTGTTGCACTGGGTGGACTGTGTTGTACTGGGTGGACTGTGTTGTACTGGGTGGACTGTGTTGCACTGGGAGAACTGTGTTGTACTGGGTGGACTGTGTTGTACTGGGTGGACTGTGTTGCACTGGGTGGACTGTGTTGTACTGGGTGGACTGTGTTGTACTGGGTGGACTGTGTTGTACTGGGTGGACTGTGTTGCACTGGGAGAACTGTGTTGTACTGGGTGGACTCTGTTGTACTGGGTGGACTGTGTTGTACTGGGTGGACTGTGTTGCACTGGGTGGACTGTGTTGTACTGGGTGGACTGTGTTGCACTGGGAGAACTGTGTTGTACTGGGTGGACTGTGTTGTACTGGGTGGACTGTGTTGCACTGGGTGGACTGTGTTGTACTGGGTGGACTGTGTTGTACTGGGTGGACTGTGTTGCACTGGGAGAACTGTGTTGTACTGGGTGGACTGTGTTGTACTGGGTGGACTGTGTTGCACTGGGTGGACTGTGTTGCACTGGGTGGACTGTGTTGTACTGGGTGGACTGTGTTGCACTGGGTGGACTGTGTTGTACTGGGTGGACTGTGTTGTACTGGGTGGACTGTGTTGTACTGGGTGGACTGTGTTGTACTGGGTGGACTGTGTTGCACTGGGTGGACTGTGTTGTACTGGGTGGACTGTGTTGTACTGGGTGGACTGTGTTGTACTGGGTGGACTGTGTTGTGCTGGGTGGACTGTGTTGTACTGGGTGGACTGTGTTGTACTGGGTGGACTGTGTTGCACTGGGAGAACTGTGTTGTACTGGGTGGACTGTGTTGTACTGGGTGGACTGTGTTGCACTGGGTGGACTGTGTTGTACTGGGTGGACTGTGTTGTACTGGGTGGACTGTGTTGCACTGGGAGAACTGTGTTGTACTGGGTGGACTGTGTTGCACTGGGTGGACTGTGTTGTACTGGGTGGACTGTGTTGTACTAGGTGGACTGTTGTACTGGGTGGACTGTGTTGTACTGGGTGAGCTGTGTTGTACTGGGTGGACTGTTGTACTGGGTGGACTGTGTTGTACTGGGTGGACTGTGTTGTACTGGGTGGACTGTTGTACTGGGTGGACTGTGTTGTACTGGGTGGACTGTGTTGTACTGGGTGGACTGTGTTGCACTGGGTGGACTGTGTTGTACTGGGTGGACTGTGTTGTACTGGGTGGACTGTGTTGTGCTGGGTGGACTGTGTTGTACTGGGTGGACTGTGTTGTACTGGGTGGACTGTGTTGTACTGGGTGGACTGTGTTGCGCTGGGTGGACTGTGTTGTACTGGGTGGACTGTGTTGTACTGGGTGGACTGTGTTGCACTGGGTGGACTGTGTTGTACTGGGTGGACTGTGTTGTACTGGGTGGACTGTGTTGTACTGGGTGGACTGTGTTGTGCTGGGTGGACTGTGTTGTCGGCTGTGTTTTTCTTTTTTTGCTCCGTTCTCTCTGTTTTGTATGTTTTCGGCGGTTTTGTTTTTGGAGGTTTTGGGATATGTGTTTTTGTGTTGCACTGCTGGGGGCTGGGGGAAACGGAGTTTCGTTTCTTTTGTGTACTACGTTCAGGGGCGCAACGAGAGGGGGGGGTGCCGAGGGTGCAATGCACACAGGCGCTGCATCAGCAGGGGCGCCAAAAGTACAGTGTACAGTAAACAATGTCTTGGTTTAGGCCTATTTGTTTTTAAAAGTTTCATATTGATAAATATTATTACTTAGATGAGAATTTTGGAGTAGAATATATAGTTGCATGTTATATTTTTAATTACAATATTATTTTTTTGCGTACAGTCTTTTCTGTGTGCATTGCACCCCTCTGCACCCCCCCCCCCCGTTGCGCCCCTGAACGTAGTACATAAGATGAAATGACAAATAAATTGTTCCTGATTCCTAAAAACCGAGTTGGGTAATTTGCCCCTGTTCATTAGACATGGATGGGTGTAATCGTCCATAGAGGTTGTCACTTTGTGATTCTGCAGGAAACGTTTACGTGGTCGCAGCTTCAAAAAAAAAGGATCACCGACCAAACATGCGCAGTTTGTGATGCAGAGACGTGTAGGTCCCACAACTCTTGTCTGTCCACAGTGAGTCCGTCGGCGAGGTGCTGCGGGCGCCATGGTTTGCTCTCGGCTGTTACTCGGCTATAAAAAGAGTCACACAACACACAAAATGGCCATCTTTCCTCTCGGATGGGCTGCTGACATGAGTCAATTTGTTTCTATTTTTACTCTGACTCGCATAGCACATCTCGGAGGGGGAGGGGGAGGGGGGAGGGAGGGAGGGAGGGGGGGTATCTCTGAAAATCCTTTTCAAAGCCATGCGTGCCTGAAATTGTCACAGTGATGCATTTTCCAGAGGTTAAGCAATACAGCTGGGATCGGTTTGTTCAGGCAAATTGCTCCACAAGTCCATCAATGAAATATAGACAGGCCTGGCGCGGGGCCAGCGCCTAGCAGGCCCGGCACAGTCGTCAGGAGGCTTTCACTCCGCACTCAGGAGCGGGGAGAAGGGGAATAATGATGTGACCAGTCCAAACCTGTTGCAGGGAGACGCTGAGATGTGCCTGCACGCCGCCGACGGGACACAGTATGCAGACGACGTCCGCAAATTACCGGAGACTGTCCTCCACAAGCAGCTTATTACCACCTATAGTTACCTTTGTTGTTGTTTTTTAATTCCCCAACTGTATCTGGCCAACTACCCCACTCTTCCTGCTCCACCCCCCCTGGCGATCCGGGGAGGGCTGCAGACTACCACATGCCTCCTCCCATACATGTGGAGTCACCAGCCGCTTCTTTTCCCCTGACAGTGAGGAGTTTCACCAGGGGGATGTAGCGCGTGGGAGGATCACACTATTCCCCCCTGTTCCCCCTCCCCCCTGAACAGGCGCCCCGACCGACCAGAGGAGGCGGTAGTGCAGCGACCAGGACACATACCCACATACCCGGCTTCCCACCAGCAGACACGGCTAATTGTGTCCGTAGGGACGCCCGACCAAGCCGGAGGTAACACGGGGATTCGAACCGGCGATCCCCGTGTTGGTAGGCGACAGAATAGACCGCCACGCCACCCGGACGCCTCATGAAAGCAAAGCGTAATGTCACCTAGCGGTTATAACGTCCACGCTAACTGCCCTTCTGACTTGTGGCTAACGTTAAGTTAGTTCTTATAACGTTGCTCATAGGTGAACATACTGCCAGTAGCAACCTTACTTACTACGAAACAACACACAAACAAACACACTGCCTACACAATCCATGGGTCTCGGTTTGGTTTAAAAACCCACAATGCACAGAAGCGAAATGTATCTGTGGCATATCTCTTGCCACCGGTAGGGGCGCTGATTTAGGAAAGGCTCCTGTGGGTCGTTTTAGAGAACAAACGACCCATGCCCAGATAATAAAACTGCTGTGGCCCGGACCCGTCCCACACCCGACACTTTCATCCGGCCCACGTACCGCGTGGAATGATGGCGCCTCGGCGGTCCGCCCCTGTCTGCCAGGTCTGGGCCAGAACCAAGCCATAGCAATGCCGCATGTGCCACATATTTACAGGTGGCCCATATTTGTCTTGTGATATTTGGGCCATATTCACCATTACCACACGGGCCACTTCAGGCTCCCATCCAGACCACGTGTTGCCCAGAGCACCGCAGCTTTGCCAAACAAGGCCCACATCTGGGCCATATTTGCTGTGATACATGTGGGCCACTTCAGGCCCACATCCATTTTGTCAGGGCCAGAAGAAGGCCGCCAGTGCTGCATCACTGCCTGAAGTGGCCCACATCCGGATGCTGTCTGGGTGTGGTTGTGTGGGTTGGAGGACCTGTTGGATAAACGACATGGCTGTGACGCTTCGATTTCACCCGAACTTAACAAATCATCAGGTGGCGACGCACACCTGGCAGCAAAATGAGCCACGGCGTCCAAACGCCTGATCAAATGCTTTGCTAGTGACAACACTCCTGCTGTATGTGGATGACATGTCGCTGCCTCTTCCCCTCGAGCACGGTGGTGCAGCACGGCGGTCTGCAGGGTTGTGTATCCCTAACACAACAGTTACAGTCAAGTGACACACGAGCAGACTTTAATAATGCCAATATGCATCAACACAGACACACACACACAAGAAGCCCACGTTGATGCATGAAGGAACATGTGCACACACACATGCACACACACATGCACACACATACACACATGCACACACACACATGCACACACAAGCAGGCTTTAATAATGCCAATATGCATCAACACAGACACACACACAAGAAGCCCACGTTGATGCATGAAGGAACATGTGCACACACACATGCACACACACATGCACACACATACACACGCACACACATACACACACATACACATGCACACACACATGCACATGCACACACACACATGCACACACAAGCAGGCTTTAATAATGTCAATATGCAATAACAGTGTAGACACACACAAGATAAGCACGCATGAAGGAACATGAACACAAGAATGCATGCACATGTATACACACACACACACACACACATACACACACACACACACACAGATCTATTAAAGCACAAGTTCAAGATCCCTACACTAAAGCGTTCTTTGGTTTAGTTGAGCCATCCATATCAAATCATGGTGATCTGTCAACCAAGGTGATGCTATCAATCTGCTCTTTTAACTCTTTTACTCTTTATTTTAACTGTACTCTTCTTCTGCACTTTTATTTTAAGTGCGCTCTTCTTCTGCACTTTTATTTTAAGTGCGCTCTTCTTCTGCACTGTTATTCTGTGATCACGTTTAAAGAATCTGAATCGTGTTACCATAAAGGGCCAATGTTAGTCACTTTAAGCAGCCTGGTGGCAATCCAACCCTGGGCCCTTCACTGCTGTTTGCAGCTGAACACACACACACACACACACACACACACACACACACACACACACACACACCAATAACACTAGAACGACCAAGACGGTCATTATGACCGTTTTGGATTTTTTAAAGATAAAAAAAAAGATATAGAATATAGAGGGTAAAAACCGTGGCGGTCAAAATGACGGTCGTTTGTTGTTGTTGTTTTTTGTTTGTTTTTTTTACATGTCACGTTTTGTAGCCTTGCTGCGTTTGTTAGCTTAGCAACACGTGTTTTGCGTTTTGTTTTTCAGGTGTTTACTACTACAGTGTTAAAATGTGGATTTTGGTGTCAGTTGGTTTCATATCAGACACACTAACATATGTAATGCATGAATATCTCAACTGGGTATTTACCTTGACACAATATAGAGTTTAAAACTAACTACTTAGTCCAGAGCAGTGTTTCCCAACCCAGTCCTCAGGGACCCCCTATCCTGCAGATTGTCTTTGCAACCCTGAATAGGTGCCTGTTTGTAGTTATTCAACCAATCAGCAATGCATTTTGTCAGATGTTGCACACACCTTGCATAATGAAGTGCTGCGAGATGATTGGTCGAGTCAGTGCAAGCAGGGCTACTACCTATGCAGGGTTACAGTGAACATCTGCAGGATAGGGGGTCCTTGAGGACTGGGTTGGGAACACTGTACTAGACTAAGTAGTTAGTTTTAAACTACTAAAGTACTAGAACCCGCCACGGTTCTAGTAGTTTCAAGTTGCGGTGGTTGTTTGGGACTGTTTCTGTATTTATTTTCAGTTCTTTCTTTACATTTCAAGTTTCATAGGCCTTGTTACGTTAGGCAGATTAGCAGTGTGCATTTTCTGTTTTGTTTTCCAGGTAATATTTTCACCTTTTTCTATTTTGCTATTCCAGCTCGACCATGTCTCTCTGAAGTTCAGGTTGTGTAAAAATAGTATTGTTAAGATGTTGATTTTGGTGTCGGTTATCTCTAAAAATGTAACATCTGACGTGTGCTTTCGGGAAGCTGAACGGAGTATAGCCTGCTCGTGGGTGACACAAACAGCCTGTGTAATGTCACAGCGGCTGAAAGGAACGACTCTGTACTTTGCTGTAGAGAAGATAAGCTACATCACAAGGAGTAAGCTTGAGACGTTTGGGGGCATTTGGGGGCATCTTCCACAACTTCCCGGAGAATCACAATATTCAAGTAGATGGATGGAATGTTGAACTGGATTGATCTGGTTGCCATTTAGGGATATACTACTCCCCCCCCCCTTTTTTCCCCTTTTAACAAAAATAATTATTTGAATTTATTCATTATTGTTTGTTCATCATCATCTGTGATGCATTTCTGCACACACACACACACACACTCACACACTCACACTCACACACACACATACACACACACACACACACACACACACACACACACACACACACACACACATATATAACTTGTTCTGTTTTCTAAAGCAGAATAATTCAGTAAAGAAATGTTTAAATGTTTTCTTCTTTGGTGTCACTTAGTTTCTTAACACACATGCTAACATATGCAATGCATGAATATCTCAACTGGGTATTTACCTTGACACAATATAGAGTTTAAAACCCGTGGCGGTCATTTTGACCGCCCGTGGTCGTTTTAGGGAGGCGTTTGATGATCCGTGTGCGACACTGCGGTAAAGATGGAGGACCAGCGCTTCTCCGGAAGCTGCCCCCCACAGCTTCCGGGAAAAGGAAGTCGTTGTTTGCGCTGAGCTGGCGGTTCTCGACACCTCCGCGACTCGGTCGTGTTCCTTGGGGAACAAGCCGCCACAAGCCGCCGCGCAGCACGCAGCTCTTCTTCTTCTTCTTCCCTCACGACCTCAGCTGCCACTGACCCGCGACGACGCCATGTTTTCCCTTTCATATCTGCCCTGCTGAAAGACGCTCACTTAGACACACAACGCATGCTGCACACACACACGCACGCACACACACACACACACTATACACACACTATACACACACTATACACACACACACTATACACACACTATACACACACACACTATACACATACTATACACACTATACACACACTATACACACACACACACACTATACACACACTATACACACACACACACACTATACACACACTACACACACACACACTATACACACACTATACACACGTGCACATACCATTCACACAAATACACAAACTACACACACACACACACACTATACACACACATACACACACTATACACAAGTGCACATACCATTCACACAAATACACAAACTATACACACTCGGACACACACACAAACTATACACACACACACAAACTATACACACACACACACACACTATACACACGTGCACATACCATTCACACAAATACACAAACTACACACACTCAGAAACACATGTACCAGTCACACACACACACACACACACACACACACACAATACACACACGCACACACCATTCACACAAATACACAAACTATACACACTCGGACACACACACAAACTATACACACACGCACACGTGCACATACCATTCACACAAATACACAAACTATACACACTCACAGAAACACACGTACCATTCACACAAATACACAAACTATACACACTCAGACACACGCAAACTATATACACACATGCACATACCATTCACATAAATACACAAACTATATACACTCACAGACACACACATACCATTCACACAAATACACAAACTAGACACACTCACAGAAACACACACACCGTTCACACAAATACACAAACTATACACACTCAGACACACGCAAACTATATACACTCACAGACACACACATACCATTCACACAAATACACAAACTATACCCACTCAGACACACACACACACAGACACTCAAACATGCACACACAAAAATCCCTAGAAAAGAGTAAAAGTGGTTGGGGGGAGGGAGGAGGAGAGGGGGGTTCTTGCCTCACCTCGCAATCGTATGTTGTGTCCAGCTGCTGTCAGATGTGGTTGATCTTGACAACACAAACTCACAAAGCTGGAAGACACCAGCGCATCCAAGGATCCTCTGCACCGCTGCACGACTGTGATCAGCATCGTGATGATTTATCACTGGAAACGCGCACACACGCACGCACACACACACGCACGCCCCCGTGGCCGTGGCCTGTGTTTGGCCTGGCTTGCTGTTGTGTGCGTGATAGTTTGGTGTGGGTTCGAGTGTGAGCTGTGATCGGGAGAACCTGCGCTAACAGGGGTGACGTTGGGTTGCTGCTCAGCTTCTAGAGCAGTGGTTCTCCACCTTTTTGGGGTCCTGGACCCCCTGCGTATTTTTGATCTACCCTGAGGACCCCTCCACCTGATCTTGGGGGAGGGGGGTTGCAATTTGATAGAAACAGTAGAAACTGCATTTTAAATTGCATTATAGCATTTATTCACTCTTTGGGGCAAAAATAAGAGCTTTCAGTTGTAACTTAGATATAGTTAACAAAACAGAATTCTTATGCAGTAACTTTCAGATATATGTAACAAAACAGAATATGTATTCAGTAACTTTCAGATATATGTAACAACACAGAATATGTATTCAGTAACTTTCAGATATATGTAACAACACAGAATATGTATTCAGTAACTTTCAGATATATGTAACAAAACAGAATATGTATTCAGTAACTTTCAGATATATGTAACAACACAGAATATGTATTCAGTAACTTTCAGATATATTTAACAAGACAGAATATGTATTCAGTAACTTTCAGATACATGTAACAACACAGAATATGTATTCAGTAACTTTCAGATATATGTAACAACACAGAATATGTATTCAGTAACTTTCAGATATATGTAACAAAACAGAATATGTATTCAGTAACTTTCAGATATATGTAACAAAACAGAATATGTATTCAGTAACTTTCAGATATATGTAACAAAACAGAATATGTATTCAGTAGCTTTCAGATATATGTAACACAGAATATGTATTCAGTAACTTTCAGATATATGTAACAACACAGAATATGTATTCAGTAACTTTCAGATATATGTAACAAAACAGAATATGTATTCAGTAACTTTCAGATATATGTAACAACACAGAATATGTATTCAATAACTTTCAGATATATGTAACAAAACAGAATATGTATTCAGTAACTTTCAGATATATGTAACAAAACAGAATATGTATTCAGTAACTTTCAGATATATGTAACAACACAGAATATGTATTCAGTAACTTTCAGATATATGTAACAACAGAATTCTTATGCAGTAACTTTTAACAATACAAACGGGAGCGAGATCTCTTATTAAAATACAATAAATGACACTTGTGAAACAGATGTAATTAGAGAAAAAAGTCCTGTTACCCTTTATAGTTTAGGTAGATAAAGGTCTCAGTCACATTTGAGTAAAATAATCCTATTTCTATAAATGTCATAGGATCTTTTTTTAAAGATATTTTATTTTCACGGACCCCTTGCAATTACACCACGGACCACTAGGGGTCCGCGGACCCCCGGTTGAGAAACACTGGTCTAGAGGGTCCTGGGTTCCACGCAGCGCGCTGCGCCTTAACGGGGAACAGGTGTAGCTCCTTAAGTTGTAAGAAAATAGCGAAAGCATAACAAGGCCCCCGGGGTTCCTAAGTGTGCCCTCATTTGCCACATGTACCCGCATATATCCGGGTTATAATCATTACCCGGCAGTTCGGCTGGAGTTCAGCGAGCCTGTGGAAGCCTGCCTCTGAATGGGATATTTGGGTTTTGGTTCTCCCCCGCCCTCCCCCCAAACCACACGAGAGAGGCTGACCGAACTGTTATGGTTTACTTGTTTCACAGCACTCAGTGGCCGACTATTTCCTTTCACCGTCCAGAGAAATCAAACGGTATCGAGTTGCAAATGACGGCTTTGTTTCTCGGCGGTTTCCCCCTGTGGTTCACGTCCGGCGCTGAAAATTCCCCCTAAATTGAAAACGATTTAACGTGGCGTGACGCCATTTGAGTTGCTTCCCCACGGTCCGCAAAACCAAAAAAAAAAACCGGAAGTGGGTCTAACGAGATTCCCGCCGGCGCCGTTGTCCCACTCTGCCCCCAAAATAGCGATTAAGGCTTCTTATCAAATATCACCCTGGATCTTTATAAGTGGTTCTTTGGCGTCGTATTGTCTTCCGCACACCTCACCTCGGACAGGAAACGTGATCCGGCCGCATTAAGGCGCACTTTTGGAGAGGGGGAAAAAAAGGTACAGTAAACGCGACAGTTGAGGGGTAACCATTAGACATTTTAAAACATACACAACGACCTTTGTACGCTTCTCTAATGCGAGATCGCGCATGCGCGTTGGAAACCTCCAAAGGCCCCAAAATGGCCGAATTCAAGACCCGCCGCGGCGCCGCCGTCCTGAGTTATATCCAGACTCTCGTAAAGAACAGCGCTGGGCTCAAAGGTACGAAGACGCGTACGCATAAAAAAACATACAGACTTTCAGATGGATGAACAAAATAAAACACTTAGTGGGAGAATCTGCGAACATCTGCAGTTATCTGCGTCCCTAACTCAACCAGCTCAGGTGGTCCTCCTCAACTCTCTGCAGGCCTGTGTTGTGCTTATGGGCTCTATGTCCACGTGCCTGTACTACTATTATCATTATTATTATTATTATCATTATTATTATTATTATTAGTCATCCATCCATTATCCAAACCGCTTATCCTGCTCTCAGGGTCGCGGGGGTGCTGGAGCCTATCCCCGCAGTCACTGGGCGGCAGGCAGGGAGACACCCTGGATAGGCCCCAGGCCATCACAGGGCCCCCCCCCACACACACACACACACACGACATTATTATATTATCAAATTGTAAAATCCACTTTTTTAATTGATCATAATATTGGTAATTGGTGATGAAATTCTATTGTGCCCAATCAATATAGATATAATTCTCAGCCGATTAGCATTGCTGTCTATTGATTGTATTTGAATTGGAGTTATGTTGTTATATCGTTTCCATAATTCATTATTAACTTCCGGGTTGGCCACGGAATTTCCCGTGAAGTGAGGCCGGACGAGCGTCACCGCGGCCGGGTAGACTTTTCAGGAACGGCCGGTCCCTCCCACTAGAGTTCATGAAAATTACATTAAAGCTTTTTATGATTGTGAACCAGGCGGGTGTACATAAAGATGATGTGAACTGAGAAGATACGTCATCATAATGGGCTTGTTGACCAAATTAAATTAATTGTCCATCTGCAAATAAAGCTAACTTTATTTGTATCATTACTATCTTTATTATTGTTGTTGTTATTGCTCTGATATTGCTTGTTGCTTGTCCTGTGTGTGTGTGTGTGTGTGTGTGTGTGTGTGTGTGTGTGTGTGTTCCCTCTGTGTGCTGCAGAGCATTGTGGGTCAGCTGTGTTGTGTGTAACCTTTATAAGTCAAGTTGGGTTGAGTTCAGCACCGTGTCAGTGTGACGTAGCCAGGAAGAGAGGCCGTGTATTTATAACACATGACAGGTGAGCTGGACTATAA
Organism: Lampris incognitus; assembly: GCF_029633865.1. NCBI lineage: Eukaryota > Metazoa > Chordata > Actinopteri > Lampriformes > Lampridae > Lampris > Lampris incognitus. Next base: position 150,771,130 of record NC_079211.1, read on the forward strand.
TGGGGGTAAACTGAACATCTATAAACCGAGCCAGTGATCTCGCCTCGGCCTATTTAGCCTGAAAGAAGACGCGTGAATTTGGGCCGCTAATGAATGATGCCTATTATGACCAATTCATTGAAATTGCGTTCATTATAAAGGGAATGGTCGTACGCAGTGTTCATACATGTCAGAGTTTTCCGGGTTTCTCCATGCGAGTCTTTTGCGGATGAATTTACACGTACACTTGGTCCCTGGTGCTGACGCATGCTTTAACCCCTTTACTGTAAATCCAGCATTCCTCACCTCACTTTTTATTTTCCAAAAGCACCCCATAGTGTTTAAGACTTTTGAGAAGTTACCTGATTTCTCCCATTTCTTGTCATTTAAAGGTATGGGTGATAATTCCACCTTAAAATGCTATGCTTCTCCAGCTAAACTTTTGTTCTTCCGGGGGACCTTTTTCTGGCTGAGGTCTTTATTGTTTTGTGTGTCTTCAGATGTGCTGAGTCTGACAGAAAAGCTCAAATCCATTTACACTTTCAGCTGCATTATTATCCTGCAACAGCAATTCAGCTTTAAAAGTAACAAGAATGAGAAGAAGAAGAAGAAGAAGAAGAAGAAGAAGAGCAGAAAAGGGAGAAGCAAGGCAACTATATGTTCACTTTCAAGTCTGTGCACGTTGATTTTCCAACCGTATTGAGAAGAATGGAAAGCTGTGGCTGCCTGGGAGGAGGGAAAATCATATTTTCCAAAAGCATTCTGTAGTGTTCAAGACTTTAGAGAAATTACTTGATTTCCCCATTTTTTTTTAATTTAAAGGTTTAATTAATTTAATTTAAAGGATGAATCCACCTTGAAATGCTATGCTTCTCCGGTTCACATTAATACTACAGTGAAGAAGTCATCGACATTTGAATTTCATCTGTAAAACTTTTTTTTTTCCGGGGACCTTTTTCTGGCTGAGGTCTTTATTGTTTTGTGTGTCTTCAAATGTGCTGAGTTTGACAGAAAAGCTCAAATCAGTTGACACTTTCAGCTGCATTATTATCCTGCAACAGCAATTCAACTTTAAGAATAACAACAAGAAGAAGAAGAAGAGCAGGAAAAGGAGAAGAAAGGCAACTATATGTTCACGTTCAAGTCTGTGCAAGTTGATTTTGAAACCGTATTGAGAAGAACGGAAAGCTGCGGCTGCCTGGAAGGAGGGGAAGTCACGTTATAGAAGCCTAAACGCTGGTATGGTGAGCTGCTGAACATTTTGACGGCATTGCAAAGTACATGCCATTTGTAGTAAACAGGCTAAGACATGTGGGAAATAAAAATAAAAACAAAACACCGGAGTGATCCTTTAAAAAGTTAAAGGGTGCACTACCCAGGATGGCCTTAAGAGTTTCCCCCTGCAGCAATTATACTCCCTTCAGGTTCTGGCTAATCCTGAGATATGAGCCTGTGACTAATGGCGGAATTTAGCAAGAAATCAGCTCCGGTTTCACTGGGCTTTATTGACTTCTAATGCATGATGCAGATACCTTAACCCTATGATGAATGAGCGTGGGGGGATACTGTCAGGTCGACCCCTCCCTCCTCCTCCTCCTCGTCTTTCACTATTGCTTTTGTGCAGGTGATAATGAAAAGTGTCAAAGAAGCATGTAACAGGCCATTTCCACCGGCTTGCCAAAGAGAATAAGCTGTCATGTCAACAGCGATATTGAATGGCCGTTTTTATGTCGTGTTGTTGTTTTGCGGGGCGAGGTATAAGCCTACCTTTGAGGGGTTCCCCTCTCTACATAGCCCGGCCTTTCATAAGCAGCCATATTGGGCCTTACGTTTGAGCGTGTGCCATTTCGCCGCGAGCACAAAAACTCGAAACCGCAAGCGGTAAAAAGCTTTGTGTGTTTTACTGCACAGAATACTGCCCGTCACACGTGTGCAGGGCTGTCGGTGTGTATCTAAAAAGGGGGAAATGTCCTCATTCAGCAGCAGCAGGTCTGACAGTGAGCCGCTGGCACAGAGCGACCTGCAATAGCAAAGGTCAAATGTCACCGCGGAAAGCTTACAGATGACACAATTCATGCACCCTCGAAAAGTATGATTTCACTTGTAGGGGGTTGGCATTTGTATTTCTGTGATTCCATCCTACACGATGAAAGAACAGGGAGAAGACATGGTTTTGTAACAAACAAAGAAAGGGAGCTTATTCCCATAAGCCTCCTGCACCACCATGGAGAAAAAAATGTTCAATTGGTTGCACAGTTCTCTGTGTTACTACTACTACTACTGTGTTATGTATATGACTATGTTATAATAATAATTTTTCTTTTTTGATGTCTACAGAATTGTATTTTTTACATCATCAGCCAGACCCAGTCCCGCCACAGCAGGCTAGACCACTGTAATCCGGTGTCCTGCTCCACTTGTAGGAGGCTGGCATTTATATTTCCGTGATGGCAACCTACACGATGAAAGAACAGGAAGAAGACACGGTTTTGTAACAAACTATGAAAGTGAGTTTATTTCCATCATTTCAGTGTGCTTTTTGACGTTAGCGGCTAAGCTAGTATTCAAAGTATGCTAGCTACTACCGTAGGCCTCCTGCACAACCGTGGAGAAAAAAGTGTTCCATTAGTTGCACCGTTCTCTGACTATGTTACTATACTACTACTACTATGTTATGTACTATATGACTAGGTTATTATACTACTGCTACTACTATGTTATGTATATGACTAGGTTATTATACTACTACTACTATGTTATGTACTATATGACTAGGTTATTATACTACTGCTACTACTATGTTATGTACTATATGACTAGGTTATTATACTACTACTACTATGTTATGTACTATATGACTAGGTTATTATACTACTGCTACTACTATGTTATGTATATGACTAGGTTATTATACTACTGCTACTACTATGTTATGTATATGACTAGGTTATTATACTACTACTATGTTATGTATATGACTAGGTTATTATACTACTACTACTATGTTATGTATATGACTAGGTTATTATACTACTACTACTATGTTATGTATATATGACTAGGTTATTATGATAATTTTTCTCTCTTGATTTCTGCAGAATTGTATTTTCTTTTTACATCATCAGCAAGACCCAGTCCTGCCACAGCAGGCTAGACCCTTGTAATCCGGTGTCCTGCTCCACTTATATTCCTGAAAAGCGTACGTACATTTATTTACATAATACACACGTAACATTAAACCACAACAGCCACCAGGGCCGACTGTTTGACGTCAAATAGGGATTTCTGATTAAAGAGAAGCTACCCTTTATAAAAAGCTGTTGTATAAATAGAAGTGAATACCTGTGCTCGCTCGATGTTATTTTACTAATAAACAAGCTAATTTATTCTTTCAACAGCAAAGGAAAAAGCATCGACAGAGGTAAAACTGAAGCCAGATTTGGATTTGACAAACTTAAACTAGAAAAGACACAATTTAAGTTATACATGTAGACTTGGTGAGTTGTGTTTACATGTGCACATATATATCTGATGATCCTCTGTCACATGAAACCAAACAAAATCACTAAATGTCCAGACGGTTTGCTTAGTCTTATCAGTCGAATGTGTCTCCGGGCTGTTTTCTCTGTCGTGATGCTTTCTTTAACATTTATAGATGTCACCGGAGTTCAGATAAGGAGAGCTCATCTTGGCAGTTGTGACCGAAGCTGTCTGACAACCACAAACATCCAGTAACAGTTTCCACAAGTCGCGTCGATTATCCCACAAGGTTAACGTCGACATCAGTCTTTTCCTTTAAAAAGTAACGGAAGCCAAGTCAAAGTGCTATATGCTGAAATACTGAGCATCTGGAAGGACATCTCATGGTACGTTTATTTTTTCCAAGTGTTTGTTTGATTGTAATGTTTGCAACGACAAGTGCTGACACATTTCATCATAATGCAAAGGATGGATGACAAACAGAGTATGGTAAATGGGCTGCATCTATAGAGCGCTTCTCCACCCAGACAGCATCCGGATGAGGGCCGCTTCAGGCAGTGATGCGGCACTGATGGCCTTCTTCTGGTCCTGACAGAATGGATGTGAGCCTGAAGTGGCCCACATGTATAATAGCAAATATGACCCAGATATGCCAAATCACATGTGGGCCTTTTCTGGCAAAGATGCGGTGCTCTGGGCAACATGTGATCTGGATGTGACCCTGAAGTGGCCCGTGTGGTAAATGGTGAATATGGCCCAAACATCACAAAACAAATATGGGCCCCCTTTGGCAAATATGTGGCACATGCGGCATTGCTATGGCTTGGTTCTGGCCCAGATCTGGCAAACAGGAGCAGACCACCCAACTGCCATCATTCCACGCGGTATGTGGGCCGGTGTCGGGTGTGGGACGGGTCTGGGCCACAGCAATTTTGCTATCTGGGCAGTCTACCCACCACTCAAAGTGCTTTGTAGTGTACACCTCACATTCACCCATTCACACACATTCATACACTGATGGTGGAGGCTGCCATGCAAGGTGCCAACCTGCTCATCAGGAGCAGTTAGGGGGTTCAGTGCCTTGCTCAAGGACACTTCGGCACGCTCTTCGGAGGAGCTGGGGATCAAACTAGCGACCTTCTGATGACAAGATGACCCGCTCTGCCTCCTGAGCCGTGCCACCATACGGCTCCCTGATTACAGAGAATATGTCAACGTGATTACTGAAACAGCTTAGTGTCTTAAAAATATCACCCGACTGCTCAGGACGAACTTAGATCAGAGTATAAAGTTAAATGTGCCCTTGCAAGAAATCCATGAATTGGTCGTCTGCAGGGATTTTGTGATGAAAGTGTGCGCTCAGTATCCGGGATTAAGTCCTCCTGATTTAAATCTGTCAGCAGCCCTCTATGCTCAGCACCGGTGAAGAATTGGAAGTACTTTTTAATGGCATTAGATCCCCCTTTATTGGTAATGTTAAGTACCAATATGAAGTCAAGAGCCCTGTAATGACCCCCTGGGGAAGGTACCACTTTGGTGGACGGGGGGGGGGGGAATCGTAAACTCCTGAGTGTGAGTGTTCTAGCAGCTGCATGGCTCTCAAGACAAATGCCTTTCTGATGTTTTTGTGAAACCTTGCTTTTTTTTGTTGTCTCTGTGAATATTTCATGCTGAAAGTCTTTGGGGGTTTCATTATTCATTTAAAAAAAAGCATTGTTATCTATTTCCTATTCTCTTGTTGATGCAATGCCTAAATTTCCCCCAAAATCACACAATTAACAAAATTAATATATTTTTTTTCTGATCTCAGGCAATGTTACACACTTTTGCTTTCATTTCAGGGTTAAATGTAGCGTTTTAGTCGCAGCCAGCAGTTGGATTTATGTTTTATTTTGTGTCAACATTTTGTAAATCTGCAGCTCATCGGAAGGATCTTGGAGATCGTTTGAATTTTGTTGCAGTGTTAACGTGCATCGTCGGTATCAGCTGAAGTTATCTTTGCGTCGTAACACATTTCCCTCATCCTCCGCCGTTGTGTTCAAGTGATGTTTGCGTGTCGGAGTAAGGACTGCGGTGTGTCCCTCGTGTCTCTATTCCCAGGGTTGGCTGGTCATTTATTTTGAAGACAGACTGTGGCGGTCTATCAGCACTCGTGTTGAAGTCGGCAATGGAGCATGGCCAAACAATATGAGCACAGGTGTCGGTGCAGCACATCTGAGATCTACCTTGTCGAGGTCTGGATCAAAACAAAGACCCTGACCGGGGGTGAATTTTCCCCCCTGTCTGCAAATCAACGAGTCGGTTTATCGTTCATGCTGAAATTAATAGGATGATGGCCTTCGGATAGTTTGTAAATCAGATAACGGCTGCGGTCGTCCATCAAAATGTTAACAGAAAGTGGTGTTCTTGTGTGCACATGAGATGAGGCATCCGCCGCTATCTCCTCTATCAGAGCCGGGTCTTTAAGCACACAGGTGGCTCTCGGTTGTCCTCACAGTCGGCCATTCTTCTTGTCACCTCAATCATATCTGCCTCGGTGGTGGTTTACGATTTTCTTCGGTCATACTTTGGCCTAAGCAAAACACCTGCATGCCCGTGGTGCAGAATACAGTTTATACAAAGAAGACTTAAATTCTGACTACTTTTGTTAGTTCGTCAGGTTCAGGGGCGCGGTGAGTTTATTTGTAGATGGAACACATCTAGCATGAAACCCAAAGAAGGAACGTCATCTTTAAACAATCCCCAGCACAAACATGCACCAAAAGAGTATACTTTTTTTTCCACGGGTTGACTTAAATTCCACTTTTTCTTTTCTGACAACGTTTTTGAACAAGGTAAAGGTGCCTTTTTCAGGTCACTTCCACCAAGCGTCCTCCAGGGTGGGACTCGCTCGCTGGAACTTTGATGGTGTGCCAGAGTCTCATGTTGGGTCAAGCAGCTGCGGTTTAGCCATTAATCCATACGAGACGAGGACAAATACAGATAATTGTGTTTCAAGGGTTGGAAACCGAAAAGCCGGCTGAGTGTGCCTGAAGCGGTACCGTAGTCCAGATCAGGGGCGAGAGAGAGAGAGAGAGAGAGAGAGAGAGAGAGAGAGAGAGAGAGAGAGGGGGAGAAAGGTGGTACACATTTTGGAAACACATGTTCAGCGAGGATGTGAGATCAAGTATAGAGGAGTTCATACACTTGGCCCCACCGCCCGCTGTGTGATGGATAGTTTGGTATTTCGACATACCAAACTATCATGAAAGATGAACACTTTACTGATGCGCTGGGCCGCTTCGCTCTCCTCTGTCAGTGGGATACTGTGCCATGTGTAAATTCTCTAGCACGTTTCCTACCATATGGCCACCCAAATGGAGCTTTTAGAAGTCCCTTTTCTTCATGATCAAGGCAGCAGAGAGACAGAGAGAGAGAGAGACTCTGGAAAAGTGTAAGGGCCGAGCAAATGATGGGTCAAGAGTATGTCCACGCATCTTCATCTTTTTTCTCTCCGTTAATGGAGCTTTACCAAAACACTCCTTTCAAAGAGGACGGATCTTAAAATGCCCAGCGCTGTGGTGCTGACAAGGACAACGGAGCGTCTGGAAAACGCTGAGTCGTGAAGGTCATGTGATGGGTGTGGAGCTGCCGGTTGAGGTTGTGGGTGCTTGCCCAATAACAAGACTTTGACTTATTTAATATGGATGGTAAACTTTTATGAAATTAATTTATTTTTTTTGTTTTTTTCCCCCCTCTTTTTTAATCCTAATTGTACCCGGTCAATTACCCCACTCTTCTGAGCCGTCCCAGTCTCTGCTCCACCCCCTCTGCTGATCCTGGGAGGGCTGCAGACTACCACATGCCTCCTCCCATACATGTGGAGTCACCAGCCGCTTCTTTTCACCTGACAGTGAGGAGTTTCACCAGGGGGACGTAGCACGAGGGAGGATCACGCTATTCCCCCCAGTCCCCCCCCCCCCCTGAACGGGCGCCCCGACCGACCAGAGGAGGCGCTGGTGCAGCGACCAGGACACATACTCACATCCGGCTTCCCACCCACAGACACAGCCAATTGTGTCTGTAGGGACGCCCGACCAAGCCGGAGGTAACACGGGGATTCGAACCGGTGATCCCCATGTTGGTAGTTAACGGAACCCAGGTAGCAAAACTGCTGTGGCCCGGACCCGTCCCACACCCGACACTTCACCCGGCCCACATACCGCGTGGAATCATGGCACTTGGGCGGCCCGCTCCTGTTTGCCAGATCTGGGCCAGAACCAAGCCATAGCAATGCCGCATGTGCCACATATTAGCCAAAGGTGGCCATATTTGTTTTGTGATATTTGGGCCATATTCACCATTTACCACACGGGCCACTTCAGGGTCACATCCAGACCACATGTTGCCCAGAGCACCGCAGCTTTGCCAAAAAAGGCCCACATGTGATTTGACATATTTGGGCCATATTTGCTATTATACATGTGGGCCACTTCAGGCTTACGTCCATTCTGTCAGGGCCAGAAGAAGACCAGCAGTGCTGCATCACTGCCTGAAGTGGCCCACATCCGGATGCCATCTGGGAGTAGACCGCCACGCCACCCGGATGCTCGATAAAATGAATTTCTAACCGTTTTCTAGAAGGAAAACTGCATTTCAAAACATCTGCTGATTAGTGTGGATGCAGGTTAAAGGTCACTTCAGTCCTTCATTGTGGAAGAAAGGCTCGGTGCTGTTGTCCCCACCATCTGAATTTTAGCCAACCCAGCCAACCCAGCCCCGAGACGGACACGGAGAAAGAGCAGTTGTATTGTAAACACTCGCTGTCAGATGAATGTTTTGGCTATTTTCTGATCTGGATTCTTCTTACAAAGTGTTTAGGTCCAACGTCCCCGGCGCTGTGCGGATTTGACGACTGAAACGAGGCCTTACACGCCGACCAGACGAGGAGGAGCGGGAGGGACAGCGGCGGGCTTCATTCGTAATCCGGTAGTATGAGACAGGGTTCGCATCTTCTCCACTGCCTCCTGATCAGCTTACAGACCTCGTGGCTGGCCAGACAGTATTTTTAACGTGTTTGATTTTCACAACTCACATCTGGATAAATCTGGATGTATTCCTGCAACGCGAGATTGATGATGACACAAATCACTGGTAAAAAAAAAAACTGGCAGTCGTTTGAGATGTAGAAAAAATAGAATAAAAGTCACGCGGGATGCGAGCGCGAGGAGGCGAGGCTGTTTCATGTGTAGCGTTTCTGTCGGCACAACTCATCACGGGGTTTTGTTTAGCATGGGACTTTCCATGTCGTCACACGTGGGACTCCTATCCGTCCTGTTACCTTCGAGGTGTAAGCAGCCGCTGAGCAGAGGGACGAGCACTCGTGTGAAAGGCAAAGTGTAGATCGTTATACAAACATTTGTCTAATCAGCTGTAAGGCCTCATGATGCCTTCGGGTTCCAGTGGACTTCACAAAACATCGAGCTGAACGCTGCGAAGCCAACGCTGCACAGAAAGAGACGTTCTAGATGCTGCATAGGAGCCAGCTGTGTGTTATGTCGTTTGTTTTATGCATTCTCCCTGCTTTGGCTTGTTCCCTGTTTCTCGGGGTTCGCCGCAGCGGATTTTATAGTTTGCATCGGTACCGTGCGAGGGCAGAGCACCGATGGCGGCCGTTGTTAACCCGGGCCTTGAGCGATCCGGTACGATCTTGTCAATCCACATACTGATTCGGCAGACTGTCACGTGGGATGCCCTCCCTGACGCGGCCACTCACCCTATGGACGGGGACCGGGTAAAGCGCCGGATGCCGTCCCAGTATCCATGGACTGGCGCCCATGCCTGATTTGTTTGTTTTATGCGTTACTTTTGTGATTCAGATATTCTCCGTCGGCCTCTCGCCCGATTCTCTCAACTTGTTTGTTGTTCCTTTTTAGGCCGTGAGCCGCAATACGCTCATTTGCATTTTCCTTATACTAGCTTGTTTGTGCATGCTAACAGCATTATGTTAATTTAATGATAGCCGTTTTATAGCTTAATTCGAGCCATTAGTGTGGTTAGTAGTGTTGTCTTGGGCGTCCAGGTAGCGGTCTAGTCTGTTGCCTACCAACACAGGGATCGCCGGTTCAAATCCCCGGCTTGATCAGGCGTCCCGTCCATCCATCCATTATCCGAACTGCTTATCCTGCTCTCAGGGTCGCGGGGATGCTGGAGCCTATCCCAGCAGTCACTGGGCAGTAGGCGGGGAGGCACCCTGGACAGGCCGCCAGGCCATCACACAGGGCTGATATATACACACACACACACACACACACACATTCACACCTAGGGGCAGTTTAGTACAGCTGATTCACCTGACCTACATGTCTTTGGACTGTGGGAGGAGACCGGAGCCCCCGGAGGACCCACAGACACAGTTGGCCGTGTCTGCGGGTGGGAAGCCGGATGTGGGTATGTGTCCTGGTCGCTGCACCAGCACCTCCTCTGGTTGGTCAGGGCATCTGTTCAGGGGGGAGGGGGAACTGGGGGGAATAGCGTGATCCTCCCACGCGCTACGTCCCCCTGGTGAAACTCCTCACTGTCAGGTGAAAAGAAGCAGCTGGTGACTCCACATGTATGGGAGGAGGCATGTGGTAGTCTGCAACCCTCCCCGGATCAGCAGAGGGGGTGGAGCAGAGACCGGGACGGCTCGGAAGAGAGGGGTTATTGGCCGAGTACTACTGGGGAGAAAAAAGAGGAGAAAATAAAAAACAAAAACAAAAGTAGTGTTCTCTTTAGTATGGATATATACATTTTCATCTGTCATTCTCAGCGTGCAGTGAAGGAGGTTATATTCGCACAAGTCGTTTGGGAGTTGGCTTCTGAAACAGGCATTTTTAAGTCCACATTCAGAGAAAAGGCAGCGAAAAGAGAAGCGGACTCGCTCCATGTTTGTGCTCGTGGTTCATCTTCAATCAGAACAGCTTCTCTCATAACAACCAGCGTCTAACACACGTCTTTATGTCCCGCCGTGGCGTGCTTTGTCCAGTATAAATGCCATTTGTCATCGGGACTTTTACTGTGAAACGCCCCTCCTAACACATTTCCTCACACTTCAGCACTCGCGCCGTGGAACAAGTGCCAAATTCAGTTCGAGCCGAGACAGCCGTCCGAGGGCCGGCTTTGTACTTGTGAATGCGTGCGAGACAAAAACGTATAAAATTGTCTCCGCTTTGCCTTAAAGTTAACCTTTCGGTGTCATTCGCCTCATATTTTCACGTTGATGGAAGACTTTTTGCTAGGGGGGAAAAAAAGACACTTTGGCCTCATATTTACAAGTGAGCGATGCACTAACAATGGCCAAGAAAGCCTGTATAGCTGTTATAAACTTTATAGTTGCTTTGAAACGTGCTGTCATAGTGTGGCGGCGTGGGGCGGCAGCAGGCTTCATCTCCAGGGTGTTCCCTTTCACTGGAGTGAAAGGTTGCGCCGCACAAGAACGGCGTTCTCACACCTGAATGTATTAAGTGCTTTGATTGGGTTGAAGTACCACGTTGAGAGACCGCACTCGTAGTTTGGGGCCACTGACCCTCATTTCCATCCCTCCGGTTAAATGAAGTGAGCGAGCCCCCCTGCAGACACCGGCCCTAAGCCGAGAGAGCACAAGGCCGGCCCGGGGCCGCATCAAGTTACAGGGCCCGGCGGGGAGAGAGACAGAGAGAGGGAGACACAGACAGAGAGACAGAGAGCAAGAGAGAGAGGGAGAGAGACAGAAAGACAGAGAGAGAGAGAGAGAGAGACAGACAGAGAGCAAGAGAGAGAGGGAGAGAGACAGAAAGACAGAGAGAGAGAGGGAGAGAGAGAGAGACAGAGAGCAAGAGAGAGAGAGAGACAGAAAGACAGAGAGAGAGAGGGAGAGAGAGAGAGACAGACAGACAGAAAGACAGAGAGCAAGAGAGAGAGAGGGAGAGAGAGAGAGACAGAAAGACAGAGAGACAGAGCGAGAGAGAGAGAGAGACAGAGCGAGAGAGAGAGACAGAGCGAGAGAGACAGACAGAGAGCAAGAGAGAGAGACAGAGCGAGAGAGAGACAGAGCGAGAGAGACAGACAGAGAGCAAGAGAGAGAGACAGAGCGAGACAGAGCGAGAGAGAGAGAGAGAGAACACCTGCCTTATTTCTCCAACCAACAAAATGGTTAATGTTGCTATGAAGAGCCACCATAAACCCGGACACGGGCACGCAAGCCCTAATCGACCTGATCCTGAGGTGTCCTGTCCTCTCTGAAGTCACTGCCAAAAAAAAGAAGACTTCACTCTTACACACACACACACACGCACACATGCACACACATGTACACTTTCTTTGGACTTTGAAGATCATGAGCCGAGAGATCACCAGTCCTGAAGTCTGTGTGTGTGTGTGTGTGTGTGTGTGTGTGTGCACAGGTGTGTGTGTGTGTGCGTGCACAGGTGTGTGTGTGTGTGCGTGCACAGGTGTGTGTGTGTGTGTGTACATGTGTACGTGCATGTTTTCCATCTGAACGGTTTTATTTTCTGCCGACAACCACTTCTCATTTCCACCACAAATATCTTTGAAATAAAAAAGGACACGATGGGAGGTTAGGTTGTCAAGTGTGCACCAGCAGGCCGCTTTGTCGGGGGGGGGGGGGCGGCGGTGGTGGGGGGGGGCGTATGGGGGTTGGATATTGTAGTTTAAAGAATGGAAAGAAGAGGAGCGTCCTCCTGGGAGCTATCTGTCTTGTACTGGAGTGTCTGTGAACTGCTTTTTAGTATCAGGTGCATCATCTTGAGAACACATCTGACATTCCAGCACTGAATTAGTCTGAAATTCCCACATAGGAGAAGCTGCCCCGGCCAGGTGGCAGACCACTACGTCTGCATGCTGTGTAGAACTAAAAAGTTTTGCATGTCTGTGGAAGAGGAATGTTTGGGCCATTTAAAAGATGGTCTTTTTTTTTCCCCCCAAGTCTCCGCCATGGATACTTTTAACTGGATCCGTTGACGGAGGTGCATTTTTCACTATCACACCATCTCACTATCACAAAGGACAACCAACATTTCATCCTCCTAGGGAACCCGGAGTCTCACAGACAGCATTTCCACAGAAGTTATTTGCATTCTCCAAAATATCTCGGATGTGAGCGTTCTGTGGTTAACATGTGTGGTGTTGTACTGTGTGGCTGATATGAGAGGCGCGTGCAGCCAACATCACCATGTTAAATATGAGCAGCAGCGCCACGAGTCCACGCCGCCTGCAACGTCTGCAGTCGGTGGGGTTAAAACTACACTTGTTCTTATGAAAAGGGTGACCTCGACATTGGAAGAAAATGTATTTCGAACCTTTTCATTTCATTAGGGAAACGTTTTACACATAAATGCAAATGGGCACAGGATGCGAGAGTTTAAAATAGAAGTGGGACGTTATTCCAATACTCTGCATGGAGGGAAAAGTAAAGAAGCTGCAGACGCTGGAAACATGCGGAGCCTTGGACGTGTCCGAGTGGCCCTTTGTCCTTGTCTTTTGTGTCAGTGCACCCCTGCTGCTGCTCTTTCTGCTGCACTGCTGCTGTTGTCTGGAGACTACCATCCTGTAAGTTTCCTGACATTATACATTAAAGTTTATTTATTTTTAAAAAGGGAGGGGGGGTGAAAACCACAGACGACCGCCTGGTCACGGCGACTTGTGTCCCCTTCGGAACCGGAAACAAAAAGAAAAGAAAAATCCCAACGAATCAAGTGACGTGTTTGACCCTTTCTTTTCTTCTTTGCAAATCTTTGATAATACAACAGAGGACACAGAGGACACCACGGGGCCCGGTAGCTGACAGTCTACTCCTGTATTTTCATAATGTGTGTGTGTGTGTGTGGTGTTAGTGTAAACTACAGCACTTATGATCCTAATTCTTTCTGGAGGTGGTAGGTATTGTCTCAGAGAGTAAGGGAAAAATCCCAGAAAACTAAAATTATGCATAATTATGCAAAATGTGCATTTTTCTAAAAATGGCTAAAAACCACTTTTCTCGGCATTTCAGGTGATTCTGAGCATTTGGGGGGAGGGAGTTGGAGTGGGGGGGGGTTAGGGGCAGGGGGGAGGCGGCTAGCTGGCAGGATGAAGAGGAGGGAGATTTAGACGGGTGGAGAACCAAACCGCTACATTGTAGCGGGGCTCTTCCAGTGACGCATATCTTTTACAGAACGAACTTGCATAACACAGCGTCTGACTAAATACATTCCCGGAAATACGCATGGCGTTGGTGGATGATTATGATTTACGACCGGCATCCAAGATCCTTAGCCTGAACTATACCACACCAACCCCAAACCCAACCGTCTCCAATCTAATGCCCAAACTTATAACCGTTAGTAAAGCGACGCCACTCAAGTTTTGATACGTTTTACGACAGCATTGTAGTCAACGTCTTTTACGACACGTAAAACGTTTTGTTTTGTTTTACGACAGTATTGTAGTCAACGTCTTTTACGACACGTAAAACGTTTTGTTTTGTTGTACGACAGTATTGTAGTCAACGTCTTTTACGACACGTAAAACGTTTTGTTTTGTTTTACGACAGTATTGTATTCGTGTGCCAGTCGACGTCTGGAAACCGTTGGCGGTCAATTTTTCTGGGAACTACAAATATTAGCAGTTTGTCTGAGACTGTGTGCAATATAATAATATGCTGCTTATTAGCACGACATTTCCCAACACAATAGCGCTTAATTGGGCATCAGGTTGATGAACGTGGACTCCTCTCGGTCAGTTTCGTTGCGAGTTTCCAGCCCCACGTGTAGCTAGCTACGTTTAGGCTGCAGCGAAGAGACAGCTCAGACTCGTCAGGTTTTCTCTTTTAACCCCCTCCAGGACGGTTAGCGGGACGGCTGGCTGGGCTGACCCGCCACAGCGCCTCCTCCAGGATGGTTAGCGGGACGGCTGGCCGGGCTGACCCGCCACAGCGCCTCCTCCAGGACGGTTAGCGGGGCGGCTGGCTGGGCTGACCCGCCACAGTGCCTCCTCCAGGACGGTTAGCGGGACAGCTGGCTGGGCTAACCCGCCACAGCGCCTCCTCCAGGACGGTTAGCGGGACAGCTGGCTGGGCTGACCCGCCACAGCGCCTCCTCCAGGATGGTTAGCAGGACAGCTGGCTGGGCTGACCCGCCACAGCGCCTCCTCCAGAAAACCTTCAGCCCTTTTCTTATGGCTCTTCTTCTCTGACCACCGTGACAGGAGCTGTAGTGAGTAGAATGACATGGTGAGATTGTCCAATGATTTTACTATTATTCACATAGAAGTACACAGGCTGGATAACTAACCAGTCCCAAGTACTGCTGGGAAGAATTACAGATAATTGGTATAATTAGCGATCACTAATTTGACGGTGTAACAAAAACGTCATGTAACAAGCAGGTGTACATGACGGTAAACAGTGGTTTCCTTTTTTTAGTAAAGAGCTCAAAATTGGCAGGTGCAAAATGCATCTCGGAGCATTAGGAAACCATAAGAGGCCGACTGAATGAATGGCAAACCAGTTTTAAACGGTGAAATTGATGATGAATGAACCCTGCAAAGCTGAAATATTTCCATCTGAGCCATGCGTGGCGAAACATCTGAATGCTGGCAGGCGGTGCAGTATGTACATGCATGACGTTTAGCCAACATAATGAGCCAGATAGAGAATTGCACAAACAGGCCCGTCACACCAGACATCATCTCTTGTCTCTGCTTTAAACCTCCTCCGCTTCCTTGTTTGCATGTTTGTTTGTTTGTTTCTTTGCTTGCTCGTGTTTGTTTCTGTATCTCTCTTTTATTCTTTCTCTGTTTTTTTCCCCCTGTCTTTCCTTTGCTTTTGAAAGCTAGCCGGCATTGTGCAACACATCTGCCAGAGATGGAAACGTAAGAGGCTCTCTGACAAATGATCTGAGGTTGCAATATCACTCCACCGCTTTTCCATCACCTGAAAACACATCAGCCTCCTCTTTAATGTGAGGCTGGCGTGTAAACACCTGGATTTGACCTGGCTCTGCTACAACCGGTTGTCCAGACACGGCGTCGCTGACAGGACTGCTCGTTTTTCAGCTGTCCAAAATTAAAATTCGGCCTGCATTTACATAAAATTAAGTGTTTTAAAGGGATTTTCATACATTAGAAGCTAAATCCCTTAGGGGCTCTAACATTTGGTCCGTGAAACTATTTTTTTCTCTGAAACATCTTTCTCACACTTGCCGAGTCCATTTAGAGCCACAAAACCTGCTTAAAGTATGAAATAGTTGTTAAATATGGAGCTACCCTATCAACGTAGTGCATGGGGAGGCATTTGGGACGGATCATGATCACCTTGTTAGCATTAGCTAACCACATTATGGCAAAAGACTTAGTTTAGTTGATAATCCTTCACGTGCAGGACATAACCGTCTGTAATGTTATAGTGCTCAATGTGTTCCTGCTGAAGACAATCTCTCAGCTGAAGACAATATCAGATTTGTAAAAAATAAAACATCGCCCCAGTTTCCAGTAATTCATTCCAGTTTTACCCAGTAAAATACACGTTATCTCTCTGTTAACCTGCGTTAGTCTGTTTTGTGTTTTCCACCTCCAGGATGATGACTGTCCACATGTTGCCTCTCTTGAGGTATTTCAGCGTGACTTATGGCTCGATCCTGGTGCTGGAAACGGGATGCCTCCATCAGGCCTTGCCCTCCCTCTCGCTCCATGTGGTTTGACTTGGTTACAGCATGAGTGTGGTAAGTTGCCTGTTAAAGTCTGGTATATTTGGACTGCACTTGCCGAGAGTAACTCTGAGATCTCTGATATTCTGCTTACTGCACCCACGCCAGTGGTTTACTGGTGTGTGTGTGTGTAATAAGCCAGGAACTCTACGTTGATAGGAGTTTGAGCCAATGAAAAGCAAATAATTAGATCTCCCCTGAAGATGTCAAGGTGAAAAGAGGAAAGGAACAGGTGGAGGCATCGAGGGCAGAACTTGCTGGAGTTGTTGCAGAAGAAAATTATATATGGAGAGCACGACTGGAAACACATCAAGTTGTCAGTCGTCCATATTCAAGCATAAAGATAAAATGCATTTTGGGCGTCCAGGTAGTGTGGCAGCCTATTCCATCGCCTACCAACACGGGGATCATTGGTTCGAATCCCCATGTTACCTCCGGCTTGGTTGGGCGTCCCTACAGACACAATTGGCCGTGTCTGTGGGTGGGAAGCCGGATGTGGGTTCGGTCCTGGTCACTGCACTAGCGCCTCCTCTGGTCGGTTGGGGCACCTGATCAGGGGGGAGGGGGAACTGGGGGGAATAGCGTGATCCTCCCACAAGCACGTCTCCCTGGTGAAACTCCTCACTGTCAGGTGAAAAGAAGCGGCTGGTGACTCCACATGTATGGGAGCAGGCATGTGGTAGTCTGCAGCCCTCCCTGGATCAGCAGAGGAGGTGGAGCAGCGACTGGGAAGGCTTGGAAGAGTGGGGTAATTGGCCGGATACAGCTGAGGAGAAAAAGGGAGAAAAATCCCCCCCCCCCCCAAAAAAAAAGATAAAATGCATTTTGAATCAGTTCTAATTTCCTAAATTACATGACTCCATCTGTTGGTCACATAACACGGGAATCAGACTCGTCCATATGTTGCAATGTTCTTTGTGCCGATTTAAGCGAGCCACGGTAGACTACATAATACAGTCTCCGTACCAAATCAGACCTCAAATGGAGTGACACACAGCATCTAACAGCTGCTCAGTGCGTCGGCCAAGGGCGACTTCTCTTCCACTAAAATTTGCAGTTAAATCACCCTAACAAATCCCCCATTTAGATGCTATCCGTATTGGAGTGGTCTCTTTCATGCAGCCGTGCAGCCCACGCTCTGCACAGATAGAGATGCGCACGTTCGAACAGGATCCACAGATGAGTCAATCTGATTTGACGCTAGGTCTGAGAGAACATCTGACTTTTCCATTTCTGCCGAGTTTTGTTGGCATGGTCCAGCCTGTACTGGCCCACAGAGACTCACTGTTCTGCCCCCGAGTGTCCTCCTTCCTCCCGTCTAAGAAAGTCAACCTCATCTGGAACGCAATGGGCCTCAGAGAATACATGCATATATATATATAAATATATATATAAAATTCAGCTTCACTCTCACCAATCACATTCTGAAGAGCTGACACCCAGATCAAATCACATTGTTCCATACAAAGTGTAATTTATGGTCCATTACCAATGTTTTCTTTCCTGTCTCTCTGTCTCTTGCAGACCCCATCCCTCTTACTTCACATCAGTTCATATGAAGCTAACAACCTAAGCTCTTTGTTGTTTTTCTGATGCCGCCATTTCTCATGACTCCCATTAAAGCATCTGACACTATGAGGGGGAATGCGTGAAGACCGAATGCAGAGAGACCGAGATGGAAACTGAAGAACTCATCAGAACCATTCATCTTGTTGTGGATGAAGACAAGGAGCGCCAAGTGTGTGTGTGTGTGTGTGTGTGTGTGTGTTGTGATTTCACACTCGCCGGTCTTTCTCAACACTCGGGCTCTGTGAATCATCAGGTGGTGAGTTGAATTATTGAAGTCATTTAACAACTTTAAAAGATTTGGGATTTATCTCTTCGTATCAAATGTTTCTACATTTATCTCCAACTCATTCTGTGACGCCGTTGACAAAGTGTCAGTATATGGTGTGCAAACGTACCCTATGGCTGGGCTTCCCTTTGACGGAAGGTTTTTAAAGAAATTATTTTTTAGGCAGATAATTTGTCTCTGTATTGGGAAATGAGTGTGTACAAAATACTGACAGAAAATTAAAAATTCATTAATAACTTTTTAGTTGTATGTTGCAATAATCCCACGGCACACCTGGATGTGCCTCACGGCACACCAGTGTGCCGCAGCACACCATTTGGGAAGCTAGGCTGTGGCATCTGAGACACGGTGGGTAGCGCCATAGACTTCAATGTAAAACATCCGCCCTGATGTTTGAATATTAATGACATACAGGTTAGGCAGTGATTAAGTTGAGGGTTCCAGTCCAGTGATTTTAATTCAGTCAGTCAAGTTTTCATGTGTAATATTCATGTTAGCAGTGTCATTTTTCCATCCTCAGGAGAATCATGTGATTTGTTATAACTGTGTTAGCGCCCCCTCCCTGAACACAGACAATTCTCAGCAGGTTGAGTTCATAAGACGCTTTATTGATAGCTAGCTAGCATGCTAACTAGCATGGTGTTGCCAGGCAACTATTCAAAAACAGACCAGGTGACAGACTGATGATGACAATTCATTGATTATCCAATCAAATCAGGCTATTAGAGTGATGTCATTTATTACCAGAAGCTGATTGGTTTTCTGAAAGGGTTTAATTACGTTGACAACCAGGAGGAGAGTTTCTCCAGGGGCTTTAGTCACATTTCTATAACAACAGCAGTTCTGATGTTTTGGGTAACTTTATATTAGCAAATCTGTTTAACCGTATAAGACTGGAAAACGTGATTTTCGCTGTACCAGATCTTTGAGGTTAGGTGGTGGTTAAGTTGTGGTTAAAGTCGCGGTTACCCCGCTGCATCTCATACAGATGCTGAAAAGTCACCTCGCACATCATATATGTCACATATCAGCGTTTATCAACAGTCTAACTATATGACCCCATGGGATGAGAATGGGTTCTAATACCCTCCTCCAACCCCCTCCCTGTAGGACGTGAGTTTCCGTCTTGTTATGGGCTTTCAGTTTCTGTGCTGAGCCCGATGTCCCCCACCCCACCCATCCACCCACCCCGCCTTGGTTAGGCACCAGCAACAGTTGGTGGGAACCTCTGGCTGATTATCAAACAGGTAGTTCAAGAGATTTATGCCTCTTTGTCACCCTGGCCGCACAACAAATTGATTGGAAGGAAAAAGCAGCGTAATGCAATACCCCACCAAACTCAGTGTCTGGCTGAGGACTTGCCAAAACACGCCAAGTGCTCTGGATACCCTGCGAAGTCTGCCGCAGTGGCCCAAAATGCATCAGTAGCTGCAGGCAGGAGATGAAAGACGAGCATATTTTGTGCGTTGGATTGACAAAAGGAACACTTTTAAAGGCTGACATCTTCATCAAGACGGATTGCCGGGCCCCGCTTAGGGTCTGCAATTTGCACATTTGTCACTCCCTAATTCCCAAGTGAAACAAAGTGTGTTCGTGTGTGTGTGTGTGTGTGTGTGCGTGTGTGTGTGTGTGTGTGTGTGTGTGTGTGTGTGTGTGGACCTGCCTGACAAACCGTCTTTAAAGCCTAAACAAACTCTAGTTACGGGTCTGCTTTCCTCAGTGAAAAGATCCGTGGTACTTTGGTGGGTCAGCTGCTGTGGGAAGTAAACTCAAGTATAAATGTTACGGCCAATTTCTCCACCGGCAGTCTCGGGTGATGGATAACATGATGCAACACAAATAATAAGGGGTAATCGGTGTTTTTGGAGCTTGGGCGCTAAAATGCAACACAGGTGGTACACAGAAGTATTTGCGGTGGTATGTAACTCAGCCGGTTATCTCTCGGGGGCCTCTTGGTGTGTCGGCCCGTCTCTGCCATGGATAAGCAAATCAATCCACCGCTGTCATTTTGGAGATCCCACACCAGAAGGGTTCGGCGGTGTGAAAGGACACTTTGAGCTGGGGGGGGGGGGGAACATGAGAGCGGGGTCTCTGATGTCTCTCACCTCCTTCACAGCAGTTGCTCCCAGGTTTCAACACACACACACACACACATGCTCCCCTGCCACCCCCCTCCCTCCCATGACCACATCATGACCTCATTCCAGTCACCTGCTGCTGGACCGTGGCTAACCTGCCCTCCTAACCGGAAAATCAGCCGCCTTTTTTACAAACGCTCCCTGACGCTGCACAGGTCAACACGCTGCTCTGGATGCTTACATGCTGCTTTTACTTTCCTTCTTTCTTTTGGACGTGTTTGTGCAACAAAACAGTTGGTGTAAAGTGTTTCGTCAAAGGGAATGGGAGATCGTGTTGTGTGTGTGTGTGTGTGTGAAGCGGCGGCGGGGCGATGGAAGTGATACAGATATTGAGAAGGCATAGGTATGTCAGAGGACGGGGTTGAATGAAACCATCTTGCAAAGTTACATCCTGTTCGGGGAACAAAGGCCCTTCCTCAACGAGCCCCCGGGGACGCCCCGACCACTCTTAAACACTTGGAACATTTATGCTGTTTTAAATTTCTTCTTACATCTTTCCCTTGATATTTGTTCCATGGAATGAATTTGCTTTGCCAGAACAATTCAAGTCTCTATTGTGAATACCTTTTAAGTACATATGGGGATTTTGTGGTTTGAGTATTATGTTTCGAGATGCAATTTATTGCGGACTCAGAGAGGATGCATGAAATAGGTCACTTCAGTGTGGAGATGACTTGTTATATATACTTGGCCGGGTCCCTGTAAAGCCGATATAGACGGCCAGGACGTAAATGCCGTGTTTCCATGTGCTGTTTGTGCGGCTGTGTGCCGCGAGCCGAAGGGGAAGTTTTGGGGGTTCAAACGCTGTCGTGATGCAACCTTACGGCCCGGACACGTCCCCCCTTTTCCGGCAAAGGAAGTCTCCCCTCGGGATCGGCGTTCTAAAATTCCCAGCTAAACTATCTTCTTAAAGCCTCCGCATGGAAAACGTGCTCGCTCCCCGATGGCTGATGACTATTTTTAATGGCCCCGGCAGCGCTGGGAGGCTTAGCCCATAGTAGCAATTCCCATGAAATTTTCCGATATTTCTTTCATTTGTTCTCGATCCGCAATTAGTTGTGGTCAGCTGATCAAAGGCCGCGGTCAGCCGCTTGCATGTGAACCGGCGTCCACTTGCAATGACATCCACAAACCAGAATGAAATATGAAATATCAAGTTTCCGCGGATGTATGGACTTGTAAAAAAAGAAAAAAAAAAGAAAAGGAAGAAATCCTGGGGAATAGGAGGGTTTTTCACACTGGGTAATGTGAAACATTTGGTGGCAGATTGTGGGTCCAGGGTGGAAGGGGGGAAGGCGAGAGCCAAAATCTGCCCCGGCAGTAAAACCAGAAGCAAGCAAACGTTAAAACAACTGCGAGTCACCGAAGCTCGTTGATTTAGATGTCATTACCCCTCTTAGTGCAGCAGATAAATTCACCACCCCCCCCCACTCGCTGCTCCGGGGGCGGGGGTGCGGTTACACCACGACGCGAGGCTTATCCATGGAAAAACAAAACATATTTCTGGCCTTGTTTCCAGTCCGCCCGCTGACACATCTCAATGTAATGAAGTGCCCGCGCAGGCCGGCGCTGCGCTCGCTGCGTCACGCTAATGAGAAAAACGCTGCGGCCACCGCGGCCATTCGTCTTGTCTCTTCTGAAGGTGGGAGAAGTCGGTGCAGATGTTCAGCACAGATGTTGGCAAGTGAACATCACGTTTGATTTTTTTTTTTTTTCTTGTCACAGAAATTTGTCCTCTTTTTTTTCTTTTTTTTTTTTTGTGATTGTTCATCCACTATGTTGGCAAAATTAAGTCTTCATACGGCGGCCTGTCCGGGGTGTCTCCCCGCCTGTCACCCAGTGACTGCTGGGATAGGCTCCAGTGACCCCACGACCCTGAGAGCAGAATAAGCAGTTTGGATAATGGATGGATGGATATATATATATATATATATACACACACATATACATACACACACACACACACACACAAATTTATTTATTTATTTATTTATTTATTCATCTAGCTATCTATCTACCCACCCCGCCCCCCACTTGTACTTGACCAATTACCCCACTCTTCCGAGCCATCCCGGTCTCTGCTCCACCCCCTCTGCTGATCCGGGGAGGGCTGCAGACTACCACATGTCTCCTCCCATACATGTGGAGTCACCAGCCGCTTCTTTTCACCTGACATTGAGGAGTTTCACCAGGGGGACGTAGCACGTGAGAGGATCATACTATTCCCCCCCTGACTGACCAGAGGAGGCGCTAGTGCAGCGACCAGGACGCATACCCACATCCGGCTTCCCACCCGCAGACACGGCCAGTTGTGTCTGTGGGGACGCCCGACCAAGCCGGAGGGAACACGGGGATTTGAACCGGCGACCCCCGTGTGGTTAGGCAACAGAACAGACCGCCACGCTACCCTAGGAGCTTGCAAAGTGAAATCAGCCTTGATGTCTACCCAAGATGTTCTTCAGATGACGTCTCACAGAATATTTGTCCTGACAGGATACCGACTCCCAGTAGGAAATAGAAAAACAGAAATAATGAAAAAAGCAATTGTCAGTAGTTATTCTCCTTAACTCTGAGAAACAGACTCTGCAATTTGATTCGCAATCTACTGTGCGACTCTACCATAACAACTAACCAGAGAAAGTCAAAACGTCCTGATGACCAGCGCTCCCCTCAGCAACACGTTGAAAAGTCACAAAAGCTGACCGAAATCTGTGAAATATTTCTTCTTGCGATGAGCAGAAGTGGTCTGGAAGGATCCCTGTCATCACGCGAGGAGAGCAAGCGGTACATGCGGCCCTGCTGACTATTTCACATGATGAATCTGGAGGCCCGCGGAACCGAGCCTGCTTTCGCACAAAAGCAGTGTATGTGAACCAAATGGGTCACTTCATCATTCCACAGCAATTGGCTGTAAATGTGGTGTCGGGTTCCCTCGTGTCTACCCACTTCACCTCACCATAAATAGTGCACAAAAGCAGACAGGTTGTGGTAGTGTGTGTGTGTGTTGGGGTGGGTCAGGGTCACATGTGTGCTGTATTCCTGTTTTTCTGTTTTTCTGTGTGTGTGTGTGTGTGTGTGTGTGTGTGTGTGTGTGTGTGTGTGTGTGTGTGTGTGTGTGTGTGTGTGTGTGTGTGTGAAGTTAGCAGATAGTAAAAAAAGCTCCCTCATGCACTCAACAAAAGAAAGAAGCAGACTTTGTTCCAATTAGTGTTGAGGACAGGTGCTCTGCGGGTTTTAACCTGCGGCGAGTGAATGTGGCCACAGGAAAGCTGTGTAAGCAAATAAAGAGCCATCCGCTGAGGGGGGTTTGCGGGTAGGGGGTAATAGAAAGCTGTGGTCATGGTTGTGGTGGTGGGGGGGCCTGGTGTAACAGAAGCTGGAGATGAAGATGCTTTATTTCTTTACCAGACGCTCCCTCCTCATCAGCGTCATGACCGTCGTTGACGGTGGTGGCGGCGAGATGGCCTCTTTTGCGAGGATGGGCTTTTAATTGCTTCCTGTGTTTTTTTTGCCTTCTGTGGACGGGGCAGCGGAGCAGTTCGGGAAAACAAAAAGATGGCGCAGATGTGCGCTCTCTCTCTCTCTCTCTCTCTCTCTCTCTCTCTCTCTCTCTCTCTCTCTCTCTCTCTCTCTCTCTCTCTCTCTCTCTCTCTCTCTCCCATCTTTTTTCTCTTGCTTTCTCTTTTCTCTTTCTCCATTACTGGTCTGAGCTGGAAAAACGTGGTCATGAGTAGCACCATAGAGTCGTCCGTAAACTTAGAGACATATTATTGCATACATTATTTATTGCATTATTATTTATTGCATACATTTATTTTATGCAATATTTATTGTATGCAATATTTTATGCAATATTTATTTTATGCAATATTTATGCAATATTTATTTTATGCAATATTTTATTTTACGAATTTATTGCACGCATTTTTTTTACTTAGATTTAAAATTAGAGTGGGTTAATTTTGGTTCTGGGGCTGTTTTTTTTTTCTATTGCAAAAACATCTTTATCAACACTTAACAACCCCTCCAGAAGCATCTCAACTACTGTGGTTGAACAAGACAGATATGCTCATTATGGAAAAATAATTCAAAACTGAAATCTAATTTTTAGGATTTCGTATTTACTTATGAAAACCTGGTCAAGAAATAGTGTCAATACTAGACACACAAGTAAAAAATATTAACGATTAGCTTGACACAAGGTGAGAGGAGCTGCTAGTAAGCCTGGTAGACATCCAGCGACTGAGCTAAGCTACACTAAACTAATGCTAAGCGAGGCTAAACTCACTGCTAAGCGAGGCTAAACTCACTGCTAAGTGAGGCTAAATTCCCTGCTAATTTAGGCTAAACTCCCTGCTAAGTTAGGGTAAACTCACTGCTAAGCGAGGCTAAACTCACTGCTAAGATAGGCAAAACTCCCTGCTAAGCTAGGCTAAACTAACTGCTAAGATAGGCTAAACTAACTGCTAATATAGGCTAAGCTAACTGCTAAGATAGGATAAACTCACTGCTAAGCGAGGCTAAACTCACTACTAAGATAGGCAAAACTCCCTGCTAAGCTTGGCTAAACTCACAGCTAAGATAGGCTAAACTAACTGCTAAGATAGACTAAGCTAACTGCTAAGATAGGATAAACTCACTGCTAAGATAGGCTAAACTCATTGTTAAACTAGGCTAAACTCCCTGCTAAGCTAGGCTAAACTCCCTGCTAAGATAGGCTAAACTCATTGTTAAACTAGGCTAAACTCCCTGGTAAGATAGGCTAAAATTGTTAAACTAGGCTAAACTAACTGCTAAGATAGGCTAAACACACAGCTAAGCTAGGCTAAACTCACAGCTAAGCTAGGCTAAACTCACAGTTAAGCTAGGCTAAACTCACTGTTCAACGTACCTTCACACTGCACACACAGACATAAAGAAGGTATCTACATGTTTGTCTGACTGTATCCAAGTAGGACACATAGTAAAAAAAACCCGGATACTGAACCGTCCCCTTTAAATATAACAAAGCAGTTCATCCATCGTATTTCTTATCATCCCAGCAAATGAAAAATGTCTTTCTTTGTACATTCTAGACTTAACCAGTTAAACAAAATTGATTTATGTCCATTAGCTCAATTTGGATCAGTGATACATGTATTTTATTATACATACATGTGTATTATAATATAGTCTGATTGTCAACTCTGTTAGAAATTGGCCAAGTTGAAGTCGTGAGACTGTATCAATCACTGAATACCACAATCAGTGTTTGTAAATTTCTGTCCCAGTGTTACATTCTCATTAAGAATACTGCTAGTTCTGAAATCTACTGCATGTGTTTTTTTCCCCTCCCCATCAAAATAAAGCTATTTATAGAGTCTTAGACTTGTGTAATGACCCCGTTAGCCACTGAAACCACCGCTGTTACTTCTATTTTGTGCAGCCAGGGCCGTGAAAATTGAGATAGATCGATCCAGTTGATGGTTTCAATCTACATCTGGAGCGGTAACACATGAATAACCACCAACTCCTTGTAAACTGGATTGGAACCACTCAATGATTTTTTCTCATGCTTTGACTTTCGACAAAAGGGTCTTTGCAAAAAAAATAAATAAATAAAAAAATTCAGAGCATAAAACCATCTGCCAAAATCTATGCTGGTTTCTTTTACTGACATCATTGGTCATAAAGAGTGTCTTCATATTGGGCTGATCTGTAACAGGGGATCAACGGTTAATTAGGAAGTCATGAAATACTATTGGCTCTTTATGTTATTGTATAATAGGGATCGAATTCCAGATTCACATCTCCAATTAGATGGCGCCTTGCTGATTTTTCCCGATTTGTACACTGTAGTGAGGGCTCGGTAACATGGAGTGTGACTTGGATCGTTTTTAAGATTGAGGCCTGCGCATGTTTTTTATTATTCATCT
Source organism: Lampris incognitus (assembly GCF_029633865.1). Lineage (NCBI taxonomy): Eukaryota > Metazoa > Chordata > Actinopteri > Lampriformes > Lampridae > Lampris > Lampris incognitus. The sequence goes on from NC_079211.1 coordinate 150,797,198, forward strand.
TTTTGAGTGGATCCAGGAAGCCAAGTTTTGATGGTTGCCCTCAGAGACCCGACTCTATGTCCAAAATCATTAGTCAGAGCTGCCAGACTCCAGGAACACATTCCCGGTGTGAGTTTAGGAGGGATCATCACACTCGTGTAACGCCTTAGAGGCAGAGGGAATCCAGGCAGAGGGAATCCAATAATGTTCACTGTGCACCAATTTGTTACTTGAAGAAGGAAAAAAAACTGCAAGCTGGAAAGTAATGAAGTGTCTTCTCCAGTTACAATAAAGTGCTCTAACGTGCAATTGGTAAGTCATTTTTCTCAATGGTTTATGATGGGTCATAACAGGACCGTTTTTGGGATCGCTGTTGGATGCAAAGTTCAACCTCCTGAACTTGTGGGCGTGCGTTAACAAAAGTGTCCAATGAACGAATGGAATGAGTGAGCTTGAGAGAAGAAGAGAGATCTTCCGCCTCCAAGTTGAAGCTAGCCAATTGCATATCGATGTCCACATTCTACTAATAATGCCCAGTCATTATTGGCTGTCAGTCAAATCAGTCTCTTTCCCCTCACGAAATCCCACCTGACCGTTCCATTCAGCTGGATATAACATCAGATTGTAGAAGACCGTGGTACACTTAACTCTGTTTCATGGCACTTTTATGAACATGTTCATCCTCCAGAGTATTAGTACGTTATCCTCTGTGGGTAAAAGCTCTGGTCATTGAGTATTACGCCAATTTTAAAACAACGTTTGTTTGGCACTCAGTCACTTTTGCCCCTTTTCCACTACATGGTACCGGCTCAACTCGCTTCTGTGTCGTTGTCCATTACTGTAATTTACTGTGATTTTAGTACCCGCTCCAGTTTTTTTGGAACCTCGACAAAGGTGGTACCAGAAAAGTGGCAACAGTTACCAAAATGCCGGTACTTTCCAGTAATGGAAAATGAAAAAAGGGTGAGTCGAGTCGAGTTCAGCCGGTAGCATGTAGTGGAAACAGGGCATTTGATGGATGCAGTACAACATCCTAACACAGGTATACTGAGATTCTGCGTGGCTTAATTCTGAAATATTAGAGGAATAGCTGAATGAATGCTCTCCATCCCAAAGACAATAAGGCCTGTCGAAATGGGAAAAAAAACTACCTATGCATTTTGCAGTGTGTACTTCCATAATGAAAATTAAGAAAATAAAACATACAATCCGGTTCTCATCGTGGCCTACACTGCCTGGTGAAAGTCCATGTATTATGAATTACAGCCTACACGGCCTTAAGAGAGGGTGTGTAGGCCATAGCTCTTAGCTATACTCTCTCACACACTTTAGCCCTGTGATGGCCTGGCGGCCTGTCCAGGGTGTCTCCCCCGCCTGCCGCCCAATGACTGCTGGGATAGGCTCCAGCATCCCCGCAACCCTGAGAGCAGGATACGCGGTTGGGATAATGGATGGATGGATGAATACGATCCGGTTCATCCTGAAATCATCCTGAGCCGAGTGATTCGGCAATCATTGTGCCGAATCAGCAGTTGAATCGATGAAATGAAACGAGTCAGACTCACTCGCCGAATCGGACATCATCGTTGTCGGTCACGCTCGACTTGGAATCAACCGAAGACCCATGAATGTGCTGATGAGTTGAGCGACGTAACTCAACACTATGAAATGATATTCAGCCTTTGACTTCTCTGTGATCTGTAGCCAAACAAAAGAGGCATTTTATGAGATTCAAGACAAATCGCCTATTTTATCACCGCTTTAACAGCTATGGCATTGACTGTGCTCTTTCAGCTGCATGCCGGCCTGGGAAAACCATGCCAAAACAAGAAAGGACTTTTCAACTGCCACGTTTATGAGGGCGACTTCATCTGTTTCACGGGTTCAAGTAGAAAAGGAAGCAATTTTCATCCTCATCTACTGAATTTACACACGGGGATAGTTGCTGGTAGTCAGTGAGTTTCACACAGCCCTGCCATAAAAACCAATTCCTGGGAATGAAGCCGTAGCTGGTTTCTTAGCAAGCGTATGTTTTTACCCAGAAGTCTGGAGCTTGTTCCAGTAAGCTCGGTCAGACAAACCCCGTCGCATTGCCATTTGATCTCAGGAGAAGGAACAGCTGCTTGCATTACTACTGGCCCCTTCAAGTCTAATTGGGATGACGTCTAACTCACGATGTGTTTGTGACGCTGCTGTTAAATCCAGTGCTGTGATGGCCACAATAGCAACGTAAAGAGATGGGGAAGGAAAATGTGAACGAACCCGTTGTAGATGTTTCCCCTCACAGAGGAAGCAAATTGTCCAGTAGTAGGCCGTGTGCAAGCGAGCACCGGTGAGGCGGAACGTAAGGCCCTTATGATCAGATCTCAAAAATCACATTGAAATGACAAGTATAAACAAGTCTGTCCGGGATGCAATTAAAGCCCCCGTACCTGAAGTCCGGTCGCACAGGCCCACGTGTTCCCAGTAACCAGGAGCAGAGGGAGAAACGCCTGACCACAGAATCCGACCTCTGCAGCCCTCGCAGCTGTCTGCAGCCGCCGCAGAACACGCTTATCGACCTTGACACCGCTTTTGAAAAAGTAGGCACACGCTCCCCAGTTATTGCTTATTTCCTCACATCACTTAACACCTTGCCTGCACCTGGGGTTGCCAGACATGGCCCTCTCAGTTACACCCGGCCAGGTTACGCCTCACCACTCTGCCGTGCGCCGCCGAGCAGCTCCTGTTATTTTATTTCCTCCTGCTAAGGATTAAGTTATATGAGGACTGTCAGCATCTCTTTGGTATGATTTTTTTTTTTTTTTTGGACCTGGTGGAAGTCAACAGGAATGGCTTCAACATGTGTCTAATCATTTAGCCGCTGCAAGCAAAGCTAGAGCGACTTGGCGGTGTGTGAACGTGGATAAGCTTCTCTGTGTTGCGACTCGAGCTCAGGAGGGAGGCGTGTTTGGGAACGGTAGCGCTGCACGAGCACGCCGCCTTGACTGGAAACCACAGAAGGCCCGTGATGACCTAAGAAAACATCGCTTCTCGTAACAGTTGATGCTAATTGTTCAATATGAATTGAACAAGCTCACTTCTAAATTTTGATCAGACTGCCAGTTTCAAAGGTGTACACAGATCCTTCTCAAAACTTGTGGGTTATATAAATTAAAATTCGTCAAATTAAGTTGTAATCTTTTGTAATTATGAGAAGTGGCGCAGTGGTTAGCGCGGTCGCCTCACAGCAAGCAGGTCCTGGGTTCGAGCCCCGGGGTAGTCCCCCCTTGGGGGTGGTCCCGGGTCGTCCTCTGTGTGGAGTTTGCATGTTCTCCCCGTGTCTGCGTGGGTTTCCTCCGGGGGTCCGGTTTCCTCCCACAGTCCAAACACATGCAGGTCAGGTGACTCGGCCGTACTAACTTGTCCCTAGGTATAGATGTGTGTGTGAGTGATGGTCTGGCGGCCTGTCCAGCGTGTCTCCCTGCCTGCCGCCCAATGGCTGCTGGGATAGGCTCCAGCATCCCTGAGAGCAGGATAAGCAGTTTGGCTAACGGATGGAGGGATGAACAAGCTAATTGAATATTAGTCACACTTTTTAAACAGTTCTGCCTGTTGTGGATAATTTCGTGTATGACAAGTGAACAGTATATATCATTTCAGAATGGACATCGCAGTATACGTGTGGACAATAGTCGCACTGCAGAGGACAGTCTAGCCCCGCCAGGCTCACTGGGCAAAACCCTAGAAACTGAAAGAGAGCACAACGGACGTCCCATTCAAATAAAAAGAACAAAAACCAAATCCCATGCAGATCAGCGCAGCAGGATGGCCAGAGCGGCGGCCGTTTTTATTTGAACCGCTGCCTTTTTTTAAATTTTTTTAATTGAGAAATATTTTCTAACGTTTCAATTTGACAAAAAATAGAACAGAAAGAAGACCAGGGTCAATAGTTCCATGCCAGAAATGTACAAACTGAATAAAACAAAAGCAAACAAACAAAACAACAACATATGGACCCACACAAGAGGTGCACTAACTCAGGTGTAAGCCTGAAGAGTTGGCATACGTTGATAGTTTTGGTTAAATTCTTATTCCAGGGTTTTAAATGTAGTAGAGTTTGAAGATATATGCTTAGATGTGTTTGTTTAGATGTTGTGTAAGACGGATCCCCGCAACCCTGACAGCAGGACAAGAGGTTTGGATAATGGATGGGTGGATGGATGGGTGGATGGATAAGATGGTAACGTCTTCAAAAATGTCATTTTATGAATATAGAATTTGGCTAAAATAATGAGCAAGTTAGTGACATATTGTTCATTGCTGGAGAAAACCGCTGCCATTGACCAGCCCGACATCCATATAAACCGACTTACGGCAAGTCCCCACCTCCTTTTCTTTCTTTTTTAAGTGGTGGACTCACTGGGATGAGGTTTTTTAGGTGGTGGACTCACTGGGATGAGGTTTTTTAAGTGGTGGACTCACTGGGATGAGGTTTTTTAGGTGGTGGACTCACTGGGATGAGGTTTTTTAAGTGGTGGACTCACTGGGATGAGTTTTTTTTAGGTAGTGGACTCACTGGGATGAGGGTTTTTAGGTAGTGGACTCACTGGGATGAGGTTTTTTAGGTGGTGGACTCACTGGGATGAGGGTTTTTAGGTAGTGGACTCACTGGGATGAGGTTTTTTAGGTGGTCGACTCACTGATGAAGATTTTTGGGTAGTGGACTCACTGGGATGAGGGTTTTTAGGTGGTCGACTCACTGATGAGGATTTTTAGGTAGTGGACTCACTGGGATGAGGTTTTTTAGGTGGTCAACTCACTGATGAAGATTTTTGGGTAGTGGACTCACTGAGATGAGGGTTTTTAGGTGGTCGACTCACTGATGAGGATTTTTAGGTAGTGGACTCACTGGGATGAGGTTTTTTAGGTAGTCAACTCACTGATGAAGATTTTTGGGTAGTGGGCTCACTGGGATGAGGGTTTTTAGGTGGTGGACTCACTGGGATGAGGTTTTTTAGGTAGTGGACTCACTGGGATGAGGGTTTTTTTAGGTGGTGGACTCACTGGGATGAGGGTTTTTAGGTAGTGGACTCACTGATGAAGATTTTTAGGTAGTGGACTCACTGGGATGAGGGTTTTTTTAGGTGGTGGACTCACTGGGATGAGGTTTTTTAGGTAGTGGACTCACTGGGATGAGGGTTTTTTTAGGTGGTGGACTCACTGGGATGAGGTTTTTTAGGTAGTGGACTCACTGGGAGGAGGTTTTTTAGGTAGTGGACTCACAGGAATAAGGTTTTTTTAGGTGGTGGACTAACTGGGATGAGGTTTTTTAGGTGAGGGACTCACTGGGATGAGGTTTTTTAGGTGATGGACTCACTGGGGTGAGGTTTTTTAGGTGGTGGACTCACTGGGATGAGGTTTTTAAGTGGTGGACTCACTGGGATGAGGTTTTTTAGGTGGTGGACTCACCGGGATGAGGTTTTTTAGGTGGTGGACTCACCGGGATGAGGTTTTTTAGGTGGTGGACTCACTGGGATGAGGTTTTTTAGGTAGTGGACTCACTGGGATGAGGGTTTTTTTAGGTGGTGGACTCACTGGGATGAGGGTTTTTAGGTAGTGGACTCACTGATGAAGATTTTTAGGTAGTGGACTCACTGGGATGAGGGTTTTTTTAGGTGGTGGACTCACTGGGATGAGGTTTTTTAGGTAGTGGACTCACTGGGATGAGGGTTTTTTTAGGTGGTGGACTCACTGGGATGAGGTTTTTTAGGTAGTGGACTCACTGGGAGGAGGTTTTTTAGGTAGTGGACTCACAGGAATAAGGTTTTTTTAGGTGGTGGACTAACTGGGATGAGGTTTTTTAGGTGAGGGACTCACTGGGATGAGGTTTTTTAGGTGATGGACTCACTGGGGTGAGGTTTTTTAGGTGGTGGACTCACTGGGATGAGGTTTTTAAGTGGTGGACTCACTGGGATGAGGTTTTTTAGGTGGTGGACTCACCGGGATGAGGTTTTTTAGGTGGTGGACTCACCGGGATGAGGTTTTTTAGGTGGTGGACTCACTGGGATGAGGTTTTTTAGGTAGTGGACTCACTGGGATGAGGTTTTTAAGTGGTGGACTCACTGGGATGAGGTTTTTTAGGTGGTGGACTCACCGGGATGAGGTTTTTTAGGTGGTGGACTCACCGGGATGAGGTTTTTTAGGTGGTGGACTCACTGGGATGAGGTTTTTTAGGTAGTGGACTCACTGGGATGAGGTTTTTTAGGTAGTGGACTCACTGGAATAAGGTTTTTTTAGGTGGTGGACTAACTGGGATGAGGTTTTTTGGTGATGGACTCACTGGGGTGAGGTTTTTTAGGTGAGGGACTCACTGGGATGAGGTTTTTTAGGTGATGGACTCACTGGGGTGAGGTTTTTTAGGTGAGGGACTCACTGGGATGAGGTTTTTTAGGTGATGGACTCACTGGGGTGAGGTTTTTTAGGTGGTGGACTCACTGGGATGAGGTTTTTAAGTGGTGGACTCACTGGAATGAGGGTTTTTTTAGGTGGGGGACTCACTGGGATGAGGTTTTTTAGGTGGTGGACTTACTGGGATGAGGTTTTTTAGGTAGTGGACTCACTGGGATGAGGTTTTTAAGTGATGGACTCACCGGGATGAGGTTTTTTAGGTGGTGGACTCACTGATGAGGCTTTGCAGTAACAACCAAACAGGCAGGGGAGTAGTAGGAAGATTGGGTTTAACGTTTTGCTTCGTCTCTGCCCAGTGATTTTGAAATGAGTTTTATTTACATATTTATGTAAGTACCTTCTGTAGACCCCCCCCCCCATTTTATGTTATGTTATTTATGTATTCTGTCTACATTTGTGTTGATAATGAAATATTGTGTTATGTTATGTGGCTTATGTTTCCTCCACGAGTCTTTGAGGTTTTTTGAATGTGTGTCAGTCAAAAAAAAAGTAGTACGAAGATTTACGGCCCCACTGAGTGTGTTGTCACCATGACAACCAACAACAACCGCCATTTTCATTTGAACTACTCCAGTGACCGCGGCAAACAGTTCGATGTCCGTTCTCCTCTTTCAGTTTCTGTGGGTGAAACTCGTGCTGCGTGATAGAGAGCAACGTCGAGCGAGGGCCACTTGTATTTACAGCTGCCCTGGAAGAAAAATATTCTAGCACATCTGACAAATGTAATTTAGCCTGATTTAATGACTTCTCGGGCGACTGCCTTATTTCCCGTCTAAAGTCACCCTCATAGCCCGGCACAGCAGATTACCCAACATTCAGTTCACGCCAGGGAAATGCGGCATCCTCCTGCGTCGCAGCATGTTTTCTGCCATCTGCACTGTTAATGAACGTTTTACAGATAAGTTGCAAATGACCTGGGAATTACAGGTCCTCTCCTTTTCCAGATGACTCAGTTTCTAATATTACGTTTCGCAGCTGGCGGTTTTTTTTGTTTTTTGTTTTTTTTTGCAGATGTGAAAGCGATTCGATAAGGAATTCACACTTATCTGCTCATTGATGCATGGCCACCATATCATTTTATGTAATCACATGACTTCATCTCGTTGACAGCGGCTTGGCCTCCCATAGGGGTGGCTGAGAAAGATACGGAGAGTTCTCCACGTCGTACACCTGTCTTTCAGCGCTGGTCTGTTTAATGTTTCTTATGTTCGCTCTCTCAAAACGACACCCCGTGAGCTTTCCACCTACATGTAAGCCAGTCTGCTGTACAACAGGCTAGAAGATGCTCAGCAAATCAGGACCGTCACCATCTTGGAAACACTACCAGGTAACCAGTTCTATACCAACAAGACTAGACCCCTATCTTTTACAATGGGGAGTCGTCTATATCTCAAGTTTTGGGACCGATATCGTTTGCATTTCATGTTTAGGAACAATGGCAAATTGTACTCAACATCTCATCTCATCTTCAGCTGCTTCTCCGGGGTGGGGTCGTGGTAGCAGCAAGCTAAGTAGGGCACTCCAGACGTCCCTTTCCCCACCAACGCCCTCCAGCTCCTCCTGGGGGATCCCAAGGCGTTCCCAGGCCAGATTGGACATGTAGTCCCTCCAGTGAGTTCTGGGTCTACCCCGGGGTCTCCTCCCAGTTGGACGTGCCCAGTAAACCTCCAAAGGAAGGCGCCCAGGAGGCATCCTGATCAGATGCCTGAACCACCTCAACTGGCTCCTTTTGACACGAAAGAGTAGCGGCTCTACTCCGAGCTCCCTCCGGATGTCCGAGCTCCTCAGCCTATCTCTAAGGCTGAGCCCAGACACCCTACGGAGGAAACTCATTTCAGCCGCTTGTATCCACGATCTCACCCTTTTGGTCACTACCCAAAGCTCATGACCATAGGTGAGGGTTGGGACCAAGACTGACTGGTAAATTGAGAGCTTTGCCTTCCGGCTCACCTCCCTCTTCACCACAAAGGTCCAATACAACATCCGCATGTTGCACCAATCTGCCTGTCAGCCTCCCGCTCCATCCTACCCTCACTCGTGAACAAGACGCTGAGATACTTGAACTCCTTCACTTGAGCCAACAAGTCATCCCCAACCCGGAGGGAGCAATCCACTATTTTCCGGTAGAGAACCATGGCCTCAGACTTGGAGGTGCTGACTCTCATCCCGGCCATTTCACACTCAGCTGCAAACTGCCCCAGTGTGCCCCGGAGGCCAGCTGTGCTTAACATGGAGTGTTCAAGTTTGTTCCAAAGGACACTGTTTTCACAGAAAAGGGCCTTTATTCCACGTTACCCATGCTTGTACACATGTACTGTGCACCGCCTCTGGAATCATTCAGATGTTTACGTGATCTGCGGTAGATGTCAGTATAGTGGTAGATGTCAGTACTGTGGCTGTGTGATTGGTGGGTTTTCTTAATGATATGCAGACAAAGGTGCTTTGATGGGATAGTTTTGACATGATTTGATTGGACAGTTGGCACGACTTTTTTTTCCCCACCAGACAACTTACACGTTGCTCAGCACGATGACAAGCTAACCCGAACCTTAACCCTAAATTTAACCACTGTTTAAACCTAACCCGAAACCCAAATCTTAGTCCTAAACGTAACCACTCATATTTTGTGGGACTATGAGTTTGTGTAGTCTTACGGTGTCAGTGCCACCATCTTTAACGCTTCAAGTTGCCCTTCTCTAAACTGATAGTGAACTGTCTCGACCATAATCCAAACCATCTCATCCAAATATGTCTGATGTCCTTATATAATATCTGGCTAATGTCTGTCTCCCTCTCTCTCTCTCTCTCTCTGTCTGTCTCTCGCCCTCTCTCTCTCTCTCTCTCTCTCTCTGTCTCTGTCTGTCTGTCTCTCTCTCTCTCATTTTAGACAACGTCCTTCCTCTCACCCTCCTCTGTCTTGCTCCTCAACATGCCGTTCTGTGGCCCCTTCTCTCATTCCTCAGATGGGCGCTGATTCGTTCTGGGTGTGAACTGACTCCGTTGGGGGAAAAGCTCAGTAATAAAGTTGTTTTTATTTTTTGTTTTTTCGTTTCAAACCAAACAGCGTTTGACTGACCAGTAAAAGCGCCCTGACCTCCCAGAAGTCGGGAACAAGGAACACACTCGTACAGTGAGCGAGGGCCCTGCTGTGTTTTTGGGGTTGACAGGCTCATGAAGTCGAGTGTGTGTTTGTGTGATCTGGACACACTTGGCCTTCAGTCAAAGCCTTGCAGGTGAATAGAAAAGTCGTCCTTGTTCCATGGGTGTTCCTGAACCATCCATCCATCCATTATCCGAACCACTTATCCTGCTCTCAGGGTGGCGGGGATGCTGGAGCCTATCCCAGCAGCCATTAGGCGGCAGGCGGGGAGACACCCTGGACAGGCCGCCAGGCCTTCACAGGGCCCACTATAACTTGCTTAGATTATATCATGTTGTGCCGTAAAATGAAGTAGGGCTGAGCTGGCCAAGCTGCTTAAACTCAGATGGCACTAACGGCAGAGCGGTGTGACTTGAACGTGCACCAAAATATGTAAAAACAGGACGTCAGTACGTCTTTACTATGTTATTAACAGCATCGCTGTCCTTAAGAACATAAAGCCGAGAGTCAACAAGCAGCACTCGTACGTTTGATGGTAAATTACACATGCCAGTGTGTCACCCTCCCATCACATAGAACCCTTTATTCTTTCACCCCATCACGTAGAACCCTTTATTCTTTCACCCCATCACGTAGAACCCTTTATTCTCTCACCCCATCACGTAGAACCCTTTATTCTCTCACCCCATCACGTAGAACCCTTTATTCTCTCACCCCATCACGTAGAACCCTTTATTCTTTCACCCCATCATGTAGAACCCTTTATTCTTTCACCCCATCACGTAGAACCCTTTATTCTTTCACCCCATCACGTAGAACCCTTTATTCTCTCACCCCATCACGTAGAACCCTTTATTCTTTCACCCCATCATGTAGAACCCTTTATTCTTTCACCCCATCATGTAGAACCCTTTATTCTTTCACCCCATCACGTAGAACCCTTTATTCTTTCACCCCATCACGTAGAACCCTTTATTCTTTCACCCCATCACGTAGAACCATTCATTCTCTCACCCCATCACGTAGAACCCTTTATTCTTTCACCCCATCACGTAGAACCCTTTATTCTTTCACCCCATCACGTAGAACCCTTTATTCTCTCACCCCATCACGTAGAACCCTTTATTCTTTCACCCCATCACGTAGAACCCTTTATTCTTTCACCCCATCACATAGAACCATTCATTCTTTCACCCCATCACGTAGAACCATTCATTCTTTCACCCCATCACGTAGAACCATTCATTCTTTCACCCCATCATGTAGAACCATTCATTCTTTCACCCCATCAAGTAGAACCATTCATTCTTTCACCCCATCGTGTAGAACCATTCATTCTTTCACCCCATCGCGTAGAACCATTCATTCTTTCACCCCATCACGTAGAACCATTCATTCTTTCACCCCATCATGTAGAACCATTCATTCTTTCACCCCATCACGTAGAACCATTCATTCTTTCACCCCATCACGTAGAACCATTTATTCTTTCACCCCATCACGTAGAACCATTCATTCTTTCACCCCATCGCGTAGAACCATTCATTCTTTCACCCCATCACGTAGAACCATTCATTCTTTCACCCCATCACGTAGAACCATTCATTCTTTCACCCCATCACGTAGAACCATTCATTCTTTCACCCCATCACGTAGAACCCTTTATTCTTTCACCCCATCATGTAGAACCCTTTATTCTTTCACCCCATCACGTAGAACCCTTTATTCTTTCACCCCATCACGTAGAACCCTTTATTCTTTCACCCCATCACGTAGAACCATTCATTCTCTCACCCCATCACGTAGAACCCTTTCTTCTCTCACCCCATCACGTAGAACCATTCATTCTCTCACCCCATCACGTAGAACCCTTTCTTCTCTCACCCCATCACGTAGAACCCTTTCTTCTCTCACCCCATTACGTAGAACCCTTTATTCTTTCACCCCATCACGTAGAACCCTTTATTCTCTCACCCCATCACGTAGAACTCTTTATTCTCTCACCCCATCACGTAGAACCCTTTCTTCTCTCACCCCATCACGTAGAACCCTTTCTTCTCTCACCCCATCACGTAGAACCCTTTCTTCTCTCACCCCATCACGTAGAACCATTCATTCTCACCCCATCACGTAGAACCCTTTATTCTCTCACCCCATCACGTAGAACCCTTTCTTCTCTCACCCCATCACGTAGAACCCTTTATTCTTTCACCCCATCACGTAGAACCCTTTATTCTTTCACCCCATCATGTAGAACCATTAATTCTTTCACCCCATCATGTAGAAGCATTCATTCTTTCACCCCATCACGTAGAACCCTTTATTCTCTCACCCCATCACGTAGAACCCTTTCTTCTCTCACCCCATCACGTAGAACCCTTTATTCTTTCACCCCATCACGTAGAACCCTTTATTCTTTCACCCCATCACGTAGAACCATTCATTCTTTCACCCCATCGTGTAGAACCATTCATTCTTTCACCCCATCACGTAGAAACCTTTATTCTTTCACCCCATCACATAGAACCATTCATTCTTTCACCCCATCACGTAGAACCCTTTATTCTTTCACCCCATCACGTAGAAACCTTTATTCTTTCACCCCATCACATAGAACCATTCATTCTTTCACCCCATCCCGTAGAACCATTTATTCTTTCACCCCATCACGTAGAACCATTCATTCTTTCACCCCATCATGTAGAACCATTTATTCTTTCACCCTATCACGTAGAACCATTCATTCTTTCACCCCATCACGTAGAACCATTCATTCTTTCACCCCATCACATAGAACCATTCATTCTTTCACCCCATCACGTAGAACCATTCATTCTTTCACCCCATCACGTAGAACCATTCATTCTTTCACCCCATCACGTAGAACCCTTTATTCTTTCACCCCATCATGTAGAACCATTCATTCTTTCACCCCATCACATAGAACCATTCATTCTTTCACCCCATCCCGTAGAACCATTTATTCTTTCACCCCATCACGTAGAACCATTTATTCTTTCACCCCATCACGTAGAACCATTCATTCTTTCACCCCATCACGTAGAACCCTTTATTCTTTCACCCCATCACGTAGAACCATTCATTCTTTCACCCCATCACGTAGAACCATTCATTCTTTCACCCCATAATGTAGAACCATTCATTCTTTCACCCCATCATGTAGAACCATTCATTCTTTCACCCCATCACGTAGAACCATTCATTCTTTCACCCCATCACGTAGAACCATTCATTCTTTCACCCCATCCCGTAGAACCATTTATTCTTTCACCCCATCACGTAGAACCATTTATTCTTTCACCCCATCACGTAGAACCATTCATTCTTTCACCCCATCACATAGAACCCTTTATTCTTTCACCCCATCACGTAGAACCATTCATTCTTTCACCCCATCACGTAGAACCATTCATTCTTTCACCCCATATGTAGAACCATTCATTCTTTCACCCCATCATGTAGAACCATTCATTCTTTCACCCCATCACGTAGAACCATTCATTCTTTCACCCCATCACGTAGAACCATTCATTCTTTCACCCCATAACGTAGAACCCTTTATCTTTCACCCCATCGTGTAGAACCCTTTATTCTTTCACCCCATCACGTAGAACCATTCATTCTTTCACCCCATCACGTAGAACCATTCATTCTTTCACCCCATAACGTAGAACCCTTTATCTTTCACCCCATCGCGTAGAACCATTCATTCTTTCACCCCATCACGTAGAACCATTCATTCTTTCACCCCATCACGTAGAACCATTCATTCTTTCACCCCATCATGTAGAACCCTTTATTCTTTCACCCCATCACGTAGAACCATTCATTCTTTCACCCCATCACGTAGAACCTTTCATTCTTTCACCCCATCACGTAGAACCATTCATTCTTTCACCCCATCATGTAGAACCATTCATTCTTTCACCCCGTCACGTAGAACCATTCATTCTTTCACCCCATCACGTAGAACCATTCATTCTTTCACCTCGTCACATAGAACCATTCGTTCTTTCACCCCATCACGTAGAACCCTTTATTCTTTCACCCCATCACGTAGAACCCTTTATTCTTTCACCCCATCACATAGAACCATTCATTCTTTCACCCCATCACGTAGAACCCTTTCATTTAAGCTTCTGTGTGTTTGCAGTATTCTGTCATCCAGGCCTACATGAGAGAACACCTTTCAAAACCATGCTCAGGTTAAAGTGGATCGAGTTTGAATGTAGCTGTGATGTCAGATATTTATTTGTAAGAATAAACATTACTTTTTTTACACAAATCCTTAAATCCACCCCCTTATAATTTGCAGAAATGTTGGAGTGCAGATGAAAACGTAAACTTGAAAATAAACAGTGACAAACATACCTTTCCCTTCTCCTTTGCAGTTTTCTGGTGAAATGAATATATCGTAAAATATAAAAGAAATACAGAAAACATATCTGAAACTTAAACACAAGGGTTAGAGGTAGTATTCCCTTACAAAAAAATGTACTTGAAGTTAATTTTATTAAGCAAACTTCAGTTCAAGTATATTTCCCATCTAGTAGTAGTACTAGTAGTGTACTTAAGTATAATTTTGTTTAGTATATCGGTGATAAGTACTTAAAAAGTAAACTGAAAGCATACTCACTGATTTTAGTTTAAAGTAAGTATACTAATGGCACACTTGAAAAGCTCCGTGCATCTTGGCTTTTCACTTGCATGGCCACTACTTGCAGTATTTGCAGTATTTGCAGTATTGTGAATATGCAGTTCCCCATTTCACGGTTTGTGTAGTTGAGCGAGGCTACATACAGGTAATAAAAGCAGGTGTTTGTTGTCTTAGTATATTTTTAACCGCTGCCTCCTCCTCCTCCCTCCCGCTGCCTCCCTCCCTCCCGCTGCCTCCTCCTCCTCCTCCTCCTCCTCCTCCTCCTCCTCCTCCCTCTGCTCTGCTCTGCTTGGTAAATAAACTGCTCTGTGGAGCAAAACACCAGTCTGATCCTGCACAACCAGACGGACATGAGGGTCTCATCTAATGTGACACATGCTGTTTGTTATACCAACAAATCTTCACCCTCCCCCCCTCCCCCTTCCTCCCCCCCATTGTAACAAGAAGCACTCGCCTCCTGGAAACAAGTCTGAAAGTAGCTAACGCCGTGGAAAGTCCCCACAAACCAGTCCTCCTCTGAATCACATCACCACCTTCTGTTTTGCCCCAAACAAGGGGGCGTGGCTAGAGACACGCCGCGTGTGAACGGAGGCGGCTCACGGGAGGGGGGGGATGGTCTCGCAAGCTCTCGCGAGAGAAACCCGGCGGTGGCCTCGCTCCGTCTCAATAAAGTCAGAGCCCAACTCGTCCCGCGGGAGCAATACGCCGCGGCATGAACCAATCACACAGACGCATTCCCGCCGAGCCGGAGGGGAAGCCGGACCTTCACCAGGAGAGGGAGAGGGGCGGGGCTTGTTGCCGGGGGTCCGAAACACGAGACGCGCCCGGCCCGCTGAGCGTGCGGTAACACGAGACGCTGGGAGACTGCACAACTATTTGCATTTGAAGCATTAAAATTAATACGCGTTTCCTCCTGCTGCCAGGAGCGCCCCACGTGTCCTGCTGCCAGGAGCGCCCCGCGTTATGCCAAGGACTGTGTATGACGCACACGCACACGCGCTCACAAACACGCACGCACACCACACACGCACACACCACACGCTCACACACACGCACCCTTTCCTCTTCTTCTGACATCATGTATATAACTGTTAACTTGGCCCTTCTTACAGTCAGACACAGTCCCCCACAAAGAGACACCAGTCCCTCACAAAGAGACACCAGTCCCTCACAAAGAGACACCTGTCCCTCACAAAGAGACACCAGTCCCTCACAAAGAGACACCAGTCCCTCACAAAGAGACACCAGTCCCCCACAAAGAGACACCAGTCCCTCACAAAGAGACACCAGTCCCCCACAAAGAGACACCAGTTTCCCACAAAGAGACACCTGTCCCTCACAAAGAGACACCAGTCCCTCACAAAGAGACACCAGTCCCTCACAAAGACACTAGTTCCTCACAAAGACACCAGTCCCTCACAAAGAGACACCAGTCCCTCACAAAGAGACACCAGTCCCTCACAAAGAGACACCGGTCCCCCACAAAGAGACACCGGTCCCTCACAAAGCATGTGAGTAGAATAGAATAGAATAGAATAGAATACTCTTTGTTAGTCATTTTGTACATACCTACAAATGAAATGTAAGAAATTTAAATGCAAGATTTTATGTTCACATAACTGCAACGGACATCACTTTTCCTCTCTAATCTGAAGTTATATGTTTATATCTCCATCCATTATCCAAACCGCTTATCCTGCTCAGGGATGCTGGAGCCTATCCCAGCAGTCACTGGGCAGCAGGCGAGGAGACACCCTGGACTGGACAGGATGCCAGGCCATCACAAGGTCCACACACACACACGCACACACACACACACATTCATACCTAGGGACAATTTAATACAGCTGATTCACCTGACCTACATGTGTTTAGACTGTCCCAGACAGCATCCGGATGTGGGCCACTTCAGGCCACGGATGTGGCACTGATGGCCTTCTTCTGGCCCTGACAAGATGGATGTGACCCTGAAGTGGCCCGTGTGGTAAATGGTGAATATGGCCCAAATATCACAAGACAAATATGGCCACCTTTGGCAAATATGTGGCACATGCAGCATTGCTATGGCTTGGTTCTGGCCCAGATCCGGCGAACGAGTGGACCGCCTAAGTGCCATCCCCCCACGCGGTATGTAGGCCGGATGAAAGTGTCGGTGTGGGACGGGTCCGGGCCCCAGCAGTTTTGCCACCTGGGGTGGGAGGAAACCGGAGCAGCTAGAGGAAACCCGCTCATTGAAAGCCGATAAACGGTAATAGTTATTGACTCTTATGAACTGGGCTGTCAGAGCAAGAGACACCAGGACACGTGCGTGCCTTCATATCCTTTTGTGAATATGTAATGCTGTTTTTTCCTGGATTGCTACTCCGTCAATTAAAACACAACGCAGTGAAGATGGTCGTAATAAGCGATGAAAACGGCGTAGGAAACTTGTTTAGAGTCACCCACCATCTTCTGAACAGATAAATCCTGTTTTTACATTCGATCATCAAAATTCTGTCTGGAGAACAAACAGTAAAACTCAGACTCTAAAAACTAACCACGGCTATCTGGCCGACCTGTTCCTGGTTAAGGCGGGTAGCAGTGCTAAAAATAAGAGACGCTATGGAAAGTCAGATATTGTGACCCTGGGAAAATATGAGGGACTTGGTACTGTTGAAAAGATCCTGAGCCTAAAGAGCTTCGGCCTAACCATGAGCATGTATGTCACGGGAAAAGAACGAGATTAAGAAGTACAAATGTAGAAAATAACTGTATGGATATGTAAAAGTATTCTGCCGACTGGCTGGCCCTGAGTCTCGTTGATATAAACATACCCCTGTCCTAGTTCACATTTATTTTCCCTTTCAGCACAAATCCTGTGTGCATTCTAGCAAATGCATCTGGTGTTCTGTCTGGATGTGCTGCTTAGTGGTTCTGCACACGGTGGCGAGGTTCAGGATTAGAATTAGAGTTTGGGTTAGGATTAGAGTTTTGGGTTAGGGCTGGGATAAGGATTAGGATTAGAGTTTTGGTTAGGATTAGGATTAGGGGTTAGGATTAGAGTTTGGGGTTAGGGCTGGGATACGGATTAGGATTAGAGTTTGGGTTAGGATTAGGATTAGGGGTTAGGATTAGAGTTTTGGGTTAGGGCTGGGATTAGCATTAGAGTTTGGGTTAGGATTAGGGGTTAGGATTAGAGTTTTGGGTTAGGGTTGGGATTAGGATTAGAGTTGGGTTAGGGTTAGGTATTATGGTTAGGACTAGGGTTAGGGCTAGGACAAGGATTAGGGTTAGCATTAGGATTAGGATAAGGATTAGGATTAGGGTTAGGGCTAGGATAAGGATTAGGGTTAGCATTAGGATAAGGATTAGGGTTAGGGCTAGGATGAGGGTTAGGATTAGGATTAGGGTTAGGATTAGGTTTAGGGCTAGGATGAGGGTTAATGTTAGCATTAGGATTAGGATTAGGGTTAGGGCTAGGATGAGGGTTAGGATTAGGATAAGGATTAGGGTTAGGGCTAGGATGAGGGTTAGGATTAGGATAAGGATTAGGGTTAGGATTAGGTTTAGGGCTAGGATGAGGGTTAATGTTAGCATTAGGATTAGGATTAGGATAAGGATTAGGGTTGGGATTAGGGCTAGGGCTAGGATGAGGGTTAGGATTAGGATAAGGATTAGGGTTAGGATTAGGTTTAGGGCTAGGATGAGGGTTAAGGTTAGGGTTAGACTGCTGTCATTTTGTGCTACGGTAGCATTTTTCGACAAGGCAGCATAAATCTGTTTATCAGCCCCTCGCGTCGCGTTGAAGATGGGGTCAGCTATTGCCTCCTTTTCACTTTACTGGCAATGTTTGGCCGAAGTTTCAGGAAAAGTGACAAAAAAGTCTGTTGGCAAGAGCAACAGTTGTGTTTCAAACCATGTGAATTATAGCTCTTAGCTTGAAGGTGCCGTGGACATGCAGACGAGCGCTGAGAGACTCCCTCTTGTCGATGGAAGATTGAAACCATGAAGTGTGTTTATCTGTTCGGGTTGGCAGCGACTCAGGCTGAAGTTAGAAATGAATGGGAACCCGAGTTTTCCATGGCACGGAGTGTATCTGAAACCATGCCAAACCCATTCCTCTGGCTCCCACCGAGTCGGATGATTGGCTGACAGAGATGATGTAGCGATCGTTTCTGTAGGTTTTCATTGGTCTCCGGGGGGAGCAGGTGAGATGACTCCCTCTGCCATCGTCGTCCTTCTTGGAAACGTATATGCTATGCATGGTAGGCTAATGTAAACCCTCTGTCACTGCACTTTCTTCTCTCTCACTTTGGCAAGACTGTAATTTATTGTGTGGCGTCTTAACCCATTAAGATGTCCCTTGATGCCTGAGGCCGAGGCCCAAAATGACGTACCCGCGCTAGAATGGCTGAAGCTCTTGAACACGTTTGGATGCATGATGTATGGTCACGGTCTCTCCAGAAAGGTAACCTTTGGAGTTTGCTCCTTGAGTGTCACATTTAACCCGAGTGTTAAAAATGGGGATTTGCAGAAGCTGAAAACACGTTGTAAGTTGAATTTCTCCCCTGCGTCAAACAGAAATGAACATTTGTGTCTTTTTTATTTTCCACTTTAGTTTTTATTGCTATTTTCATTATTTTGCAACAAACAAACTCTAAAATGAAACACAAAAAAAGTTAAAAATAAATGTTGTTTGGGAGTTACAGTCTTGGTAGTCCATCCCTTCTTCCAGTTTCCATATCGAGATCAGTTGTCCTTTCTGTAGTCTTGGTCGCCGTTCTGGTTTCTGAGTAATGTCCATTTCAGCCACTTGTCTTCTAGTTGTGCTTCTTGTAATCTCAAGCCATGTGTCAGTTTTTCCATTTTATAGCGTTCCTCTACTGTCTAACCACTGCTCCTGGGTAGGGGAGGTCCACTTTACCCCATTTCCTTGTAATGGCCTTTTTACTAGCTAGCAACAGTATTTTGACCACATATCTATCTGTTATGTGTACATTTCCTTCAGTAAAATTACACAGATCAAGCAGCGGGTAGCTCACCGGGATCACGTTTGTGTCTTCAGTCGGAGACTCGATGGAGTTGTTGGTATACTATTACCAGCTGGACTTCAAATGTGATTATATAGCTCCAGAATGTGAGCATTTTAAATTCTTTTTTACTATGACTTTACACAGGCGGGCCCCCGAAAGGTCCCTCTGAGGTCTCAAAATGGGCATTTTGTGCAGAAATGATGGTTATGGTCCTTTTGGAGTCAACATATGTTTG